>NC_056739.1:1211730373-1211787873 GCF_019279795.1 Protopterus annectens | reverse complement strand
GACTGACTTTATGTCAAAAACAAAGAACAACTTGACAATGCTTTAAGCTTAAGCTTAAGTAACTAAGAACCTCAGTGTGCCATCCCCAGGAGGATGGATTGATATTAACTGAACATTAAAGAACATGCCAAGGAAGGATGGCAAAAACTGAGACCCATTAATACCATTCCTTCAAGATGCCATTAAAAAACTGGTAAAAACCTCAAATGTAGCACCCTTTGGGACTATTAGATATTGTCAAAGAAGCCTGTGAGGTTAGGTGACCATACACTGCTCTGCTATATTCATCTGTGCAATCCAAGGAATCTGTTGCATTCTGCTAACCATAAGTACAATTTTATATTGCATGCTTGCACTTTTAAACTGTACTTTTGCTATATTGCTGATTTTTTAAAACTGTTCTTGCTAATTTGTTGCACTTTTTGTCTACTGTAGCATAGTCTAGATTCAGATCTGCTGAATCTGCTTCTGTTTGTTAAATTGAGCACTAAACCAGGCTATCTTTTGTTGGAGAGGGCTCCCCTGCAACCTTGTGGCAGGAGAGTGCAGTTAGGACTCATTTGGTTGAAGGTTGCTGTTACAGGGCTTGCTTTTGAGCTTTTTTATTGGTTAAATTGTTTAATTCAGTTTGCTCAGTTTTAACACAGCTCCACAGAGTTAGGCAACCAGCCACTGCTCTGCTGTATTCATCTGGGCAATCCAAGGAATCTGATGCATTCTGCTAACCATAAGTATAATTTTATACTGTATTTTGCACTTTTAAACTGTATTTTTGCTGTATTGCTCATTTTTAAAACTGTTCTTGCTGATTTGTTGCACTTTCTGTCTGCTGTAGCATAGAATAGATTCAAACCTGCTGAAGTTTGTTGTATTTGTTAAACTGAACACCAAACCAGACTATCTTTTGTTGGAGTGGGCCCCCCTGGTTTGCTCACTATTTTTACACAGCTCCACAGAGTTAGGCAACCAGCCACTGCTTTGCTGTGTTCATCTGTGCAATCCAAGGAATCTGTTGCATTCTGCTAACCATAAGTACAATGTTATACTGTATTTTGCACTCTTAACCTGTATTTTTGCTATATTGCTAATTTTTTTAAACTGTTCTTGCTTATTTATTACACTTTTTGTCTGCTGTAGCATACACTAGATTCAGACCTGCTGAATCTGGTTCTGCTTGTGAAACTGAGCACTAAATCAGGCTATCTTTTGTTGGAGAGGGTCCCCCTGCAATGTTGTGGCAGGAGAGTGCAGTTAGGACTCATCTAATTGAAGGTTGCTGGCACAGGGCTTACTTTTGAGTTTTTTTATTCGTTAAATTGTTTAATTCAGTTTGCTCACTGTTGCTACATGAGCCCCATGTTTGCAAGGGTTTGTGCTTGTTTTAACACAACTCCACAGAGTTCAGTGACAAGCCACTGCTCTCCTGTATTCATCCGTTTACATGTAGTGCACCTCCTTGTACCACCACACACTACTGTGCACTGGGGGTAACCACTAGTGGTTATAGACTCAAAATCTTCAGTAGATAAACTTTCCCTTGGTAGCTGCCCGTGATCTAGCCAAGAAGTCCTTAAATTGTGCTTAGCTGCTCAGACAGCACTTCACCTGCACTTTTACCCCATAAACAGTTCCAAAACCTCCAAATCTACAATAGTATCATACCATTTAGAGAACTCCTGCTAGTATAGGCCCTTTATAGAGCACCCCATCAGTATAGACCCCGTTTAGAGCACCCAGTTATACCACACCCTTCCATTTTGTCTCCCCACTGTAAAAACAGGATTTAACCTAGCATTATGGATCATCAGTTTCCCTCCATTTCTCCTACCAGTCTGATCGACATGGGCATCCTGAGACAGTGCAGCAACTGCCTCATGTACACTGAAAACCATCTACTCCTAAATTACCCAAGTACAATTTGCGAGAGATGTAGCTGCACTAAGAATCTGGAATCCTTGCTCTCTCACACACAGGACAGTCACACTGAACAGGTTGTCAGCTCACATACTACACCTCCTGCACAAACCATACACTCAACACATAAACCATCATATGCAGAGGTACTCACCAAAAACCTACCTAAACACCAGAGACTTTCCATATACAAACATGCTATACCTAATACAGCACCTACAGCAATCAATACACATAAAAACATGAGCACCAGTGTCTCACCAAATAAGCCCCTAAGGCAAAGTACATCTAAACCAAATTTTTTAGTCATGGTTGACCCCATTGTGAGACACACAGATGTCCCACTCACCAGGCTGGACAAGCAGAAGGCTACAGTCAGCTGCCTATCGAGTGCCAGGATCCATTAGATCACACATGCACTCAAGTCTCTCAACAAGAAGTTCTGTTATGACTCTGTCATAGCTCATGTTGCTGTGACTGACTTGAGATGTACCTCACTGGACTATATGAAGAGAGATATGATTGACCTCTATGAATATGTGCCCCAAGCAGGTATGTCCCTAGCCCTGAGCAGCATTCTACCCTCACGTAGGTGATATCACAATATAAATAAAAAATGATTGACTTCAACAATTGGTTTAGTTTTGGTGTCATTCTAAGGAGATCCAGTTCTTGTCAGCCTGGGATGACATGGTTGATAGACCACGCTGTTTTGCCAGAGATGGGCTTCACCTGTCACTGCTAGGCTTCTGGTTAATGGCTAAGGCACTTGCCTCCCCATAGTGCCTTTTTAGGCAAGGTCCCAAGAACAACATTTTTGACATGTAAATATCACTCACAAATAAATTGAAGGCTATGCTGCTAAATGTTAGGAATTGAAATCAGAAACTGCACTCTCTAAAAGAACTCCTATCCCTGAAGGATGTTGATGTTTGTGCATTCACAGAAATTTGGTTCGGGGTCACAGAGAGTACCCCAGCCTTGCAAGGCTACAATGCCTTCCACACTTTCAGACTGCAAAATGGATGTGTGAGAACCAAAGGAGGAGGAGGAGTATCTATATTCATCAAAGATAAATACACCTCTAGACTGGTTAGACAGAAAAACTCCATGGAGTTACTCCAAGTTCAACTAACTGTGGGTAAGACCCCCCCCCCTTCAAGTCATTGTTAGCTATAGGTCCCCTTCAGTGAACCAATATACCCACACTGTTTATTTGAACCTACTTGGGTCAATCAAATTATACCCAAACACTCTAGTCATGGAAGATTTTAACTATCCCTCCACTGACTGGGAAACTTATACGTGTACCAAGTACCAACATGCTCATACAAAGGTTCCTGGACTTTGTTAACGCTAATGCCCTGGAACAAATAGCATGCCACCCCACAAGGGGCTCAAATATTCTCAACCTGGTCCTCACCAACATGGGTGACCATTGCACCACCACAAGTATAGGACCCTCACTGGTTAAATCTGATCACAAATCAGTCACATTTGAAGTGGTTATAACACCTGAATCCCTCTTAGCTGAAATCAGGCTAAAAATTTCACGAAAGCTAATTATAGCCTCCTAAGGGATGGCATAAATAATTTCCAAGCTCCTGTTCCCAGAGAAGGCATTTACAACTATGTTAAGGTATACATAAATCCCTTTTACAAACACTTATACAAACGTATTAACACAGCTGTACCTGATAGGATCAAAACAACATCGTCAAGAAAAAACAAGACTCCCTAGTGGACATCTAGCATTAATAAGTTATACAACAAGAGGAAAAAGTTGTTGTCTAAGAATAAAATGAGAGGTCCCAGCACTGGAAGTATACCCCCTCTGCTTGAACAAGCAAATAAGACAACTTGCAAAATCTTCTAAGGACAACTTCGAAAAAATGTAGCAACCATAGCTAAGGACAACCATAAGGCATTCTTCGGTTATATCCATAACATAAAAGGTAGGACCCAGATGTGTGCTGAACTGGCTGTGGATGGCATCACACACACTGATCCTGTGAAAATAGCTAACCTTTTAGCTGACAGGTCTGGCAAAAGTTTCACCCCCCCCCCCAGCCCTTCCAAACATTCCACAAAGTATTCCCTCTACATCTCCCCCACCTTGCATCTCTAAAGAGCAAGTCATTAATGCTAATTCCAAGGCCAGAAAGACAGCCTCTATGGGACTCTCTTCAACCACATCCTGAGTACTGGTTTTGTTCCTGCTAAGTGGAAAACAGTAACCGTCATCCCCCTTCATAAAGGGGGTATAGCAACAGACCCTGGGAACTACAGACCCATAAGCTTAATCAGCCTTATCTGTAAGGCCATGGAATGAATCATAATGGATATTATAAATAAGTATATAGGTGATCTCCAAACCCTTGATCTGACACAATTTGGTTTTGTCAAAGGAAGCACTCAATCCAAACTCCTCGCAGGTACTGCAAACGCCAAGGTCCAAAAAAAACAAGACAAAAGTAAGAAATAGGGCCAGCACCAAATGGATGTTGCCATATAAGTATAAATGTATTAAATAAATATATCCAAGCAACCAAGGGTGTCAAACACCCACAGCAAATCACAAAAGTGCTCTGGAAAAGGCAAACAAACCAGTTTTGGTTGTATTAGCCTTCTTCAGTGCACAAACCAAATTAATGAAAAAAGAAATCACATCAGAGCAGCAGTATTTACAGCATCTTAAAGACATACCAATCAAATTATTATGTACTTAATGGATTCCTGTTAAAGATATATTTAAAGATGTTCATTCAAACCAGGGCTCAAAAGGCCACCCAATTTGATTATCCATTTTCTTTCTTTATTATTTAAAATTGTGTGCCAACCACTTTTGAGGGACCTATCCCCTTTAATTTTGTCAATAACCATAAAATAAAAAGAAGTAGAGGGGTGCTTAAGTGTTTGTTTATAAAGTACACTAGAAAGTTTGTGATTCCTTATGTCACTCATGTGTTCCAAAATCCTGATGATTAATGGCCTAGATGTTTGACCCACATAAAAAGCTGAACAAGGACAAGAGGCCAGATATACCACCCAATCCGAACCATAATTGGCCAGAAACTTTATGTCAAAAACTCTATCAGTATTGGGGCTAGTAAATTCCTTGATTTTGAAAACTCTTGAACAATGTGTGCAATGTCCACATGTACCAAATAATTTGTCACCCAATAGGGTTTGTTGTATAGGTCCAGCTGAGACCTGGGAAGAGTGTTTATAATGGCTCAAAAGTGAGCCTAAGTTTTTACCACGTCTAAAGGATGAGAAGAAGCATCTCTGACCCAACTTAGAGGCTGATTTTGGATCTGACAACAAAATGTTCCAATGTTTCTGGATTTTCCCAGGTCTCAGCTGAACCTATACAACAAACGCTATTGGGTGACAAATTATGTGGTACTTATCCATGTGGTCATTGCACACATTGTACCAGACATCCACCAAGTCACAATATTTAAACTTCTACATCAATGGCAGTATTCTCTCAAGAAATTACAAGAGTGTGGACTCTGGAGTATTGCATATGTTGCAAACAATTTTCATATGCTCCACTGTATATAAATTTTGGAGATCCACAACTGAAGCTTGCATGTGGGTGACAAGTTCTACCGTACCTCACCATACCCATCCATGCTTTTGGTTTTTTTTAGATAAATTCCATCATTCTACACATTTCCAGCCCAGAACTGGTATGGATAAGAATTGTAAGCGCATCCTTTATAGGATTATTATTCAAACACTGGAAGTAAATACCTTTTTAATGGAAATAAGAGTTCTACATATTTTTTTTTCTAAATAAGGCAAGTGGTATTCACCTACGAATGACAAAATCAAATTGAATTCATGTTGGGTGAATTTACTGGATGAATTAACAGAACATAATAATAAATTGTCATGTTAATTAGGAACATCTAAAGAGCAAATTTAGAGTTAGTTAATGCTTAATTTTATCTTTTTCACTAGACTTTGTTGTAAACTTGATATTGATTTTGGTCTTATTACAAAGTTTTTGGATTAAAATGCTTATAATATGTTTTTGAAAACATTATAACTTTTGCTATGGTTCAATATTAATAAGGGCAAGGAAATGATTTAAAGGTTGGTTTGTGCTTAGTTAGGTGACAATTTTCAATATACCTGATCAACTTTATATATGAAGTTTGGAGAATGGTATGTTTATATGTGATATGTTAAATGTTAGTTTTTTTGTGTTTATATTCATCATATTATGTCATTACTTTGTTGATGTATAAATCATTAATAAAGTTTCCTATTAAAAAGAAAAACATCACAATGCACACTGTTATTCCTCCCTCTTGGAAATATTCCATCATAGTTCTAATTCTAAAACCAGACAAGAATAATGAAATATAAATAATAAAAATGGATCTCAAAATTCATTTCATTTTATTACACAAGGTTTATAATAACACCAGAATACACAATATTATCCATCCCTCTTGGAAATATATCATCATAGTTCTGAACCTTAAACAAGGCAATAATGTAGTATAGAACAATTTAATATATGTTCACAAGTACGTCAGTCTTAGCAAACAGAATACAAACTTTTTATACAGCCATTGTTTCATAATGATCAGACTGGTATACTATAAATAGGTAAACGTAAGATACATTTTAAAAGTATAAACATTAATTGATCATCCAGCTTACACAATAAATTTATTTATTTAGTTAGTTTATTTAGTACATTTGTTAACTGGGAAAGTCTAACTGGGCTAGGAGCCCATTTTCAGCAGAGGCCCGGGATGAAAAGCTCCAAAAAATAGTCCAGTATACAACGTATTCTTTGAGTAATTAGCAGTAATTACAGTTAGCAGAATTATAAGAAATTAAATGCACACCTTTTGTTACAAAAATTTAAGTACAGGTAGGTGAAAAATTTGGTAAATACAAATAGCATGTTACACAGAAAAAGCATTGTTAGACCAGAAAGTTGAGTTTCAACCAAGATTATCGTTTTCATATAGTGACCTAATAGTGGTGCCAAAATACTGTAAGAAAGGAGGGTAAATAGGAAGGAAAATGCAGACAGCAGGAGGTCAGGGGGAAGAAGTAGTAGCAGTAGGATGTAATCATTTTATGGTGTTGGAAAGGGTGGGATGAGGACTAGTAGGATTTAGCCTGGGGTTAGACAGGAACAGTGCCAATGGTTAGCTAGGCTGTTTAGTAATAGTAGTTTGAATGCCTGATGGTGTGGATTTTTAGTGATTGCAGGAGGGAGAGTATTCCAAAGGTTGGCAATTTTATTGGAATTAAGACAGTCCCTGTGACAGTTGTGGGACTGGGTGATCTTTAGCATACATTTGTTGGAGGATCTGAGAGTTCTGGGGTTATGACTGGGTAGGACAAGATTGGAGGGGGCAGGACAGTTAGATGGTTGGTAAATTAACTTGTGGACCACTGAAACTTGGTTGAGAGCTAGTAGGTTGGGGAGTTCAAGCCATTTTAGTTGAGAGAGTACAGTACAATGATGAGTCCTGTATAGGGCATTCAAGGCAAACTTGGCAATTTTGTGATAGCAAGATTCTAGGTTATTTAGGTCAGATTTGCGAAGGTTGTTGGTGAGAATGTGAGATCCGTAGAGGAGGTAGGAAAGCAGGTGAGAATGGGTAGTGGCTAGCCTGGCATTGTGGGTAAGAAATGGAGTGGCCCTATATAAGGTGCCAAGCTTGATGTGCACTTTTTTGATTGTCATAGAGACATGTTTTTCAAAAGTTAGATTATCTTCAATAGTGACCCCTAGGAGTTTGTTATGGGTTGTGGGTTCTATATTGGTTCCATTTGAGGAGTGAATTGACAGAGGGGCATGGCAAGGTTTGGCTTTTTGTTTTTGAAGATTATTAATTTAGTTTTGTTTGGGTTGAGAATTAGTTGATGTTCTGATAGGTACTTTTCTATGCTTTAGAAGGATGATTGCATTTTTAGTTGATGTTCATGGGGTGAAGGGGGAGAGCATATAAGGGAAGCATTGTTAGCATACTGGACTGTTGTGGCACGTGTGGCTGCAGAGCTGAGGTAGTTTGTGAATAAGATGAAGAGAAGAGGGCCAAGTATAGAATCTTGGGGGACACCAACAGATATGGGGAGTAGGGGAGAGACAATGATTTGCCATTTGGTGGCCTGCTGCTGGTTGGAAACATAACTGAGGAACCAAGACAGAGAGGGGGAGATGATGCCATAGGTTGAGAGTTTCTTGAATAGACGTTGATGGGAAATGTTGTCAACGGTTTTGACATGTCCAGAAAGATGGAGGAGACTACCTTACCTTCATTTTTTGCTGATAAATAGTGTGTTAGTAAAAGAGATAAGAGCAGTGAAAGTGCTGTGTTTGGGTCTGAAACCATGTTGTGAATTGAATAAGAGAATGTTAGAAAGCAGATGGTTAAGGAGTTGTTTGTAGATGCATTTTTCTAAGATTTGTGCTAGGGGGAAAAGAATGGCAATGGGGTAGAAGTTGGTTAGCTCTTTGGAGGAGTCACCTTTGTGGAGTGGGATGATGTGGGATATTTTCCAGAGTGTTGCAACATAATGTTCAGTAACTGAGCGATTGATCAAGATAGATATGGGGTAAGCAACAGATGGGGCTGCTACTTTCAAAAATTCATTTGGGAGCTGGTCAGCAGCCAGACAGCAGGGTGTAAGTTTAGCTAGGAGAGATCTTATGTAGCTTGTTTGAATGGAAGCAAAGCATAAGGGGTTAGGATTATCAGAAGTGGAGGTAAGGACAGTAAGAGGAGTATTGGGTTGATAGCCTAGTAGGGAGGTTATGGAATTTATGAAATGGGAGTTGATTTGGGTTGCAATGGGATCTGTGCTGTTAGTGGTTGCTGGGGTTGGTGTGGATGGGTGGCCTGGGCTTAGGGGGTAGTTTATGTTTTTTCAGAATTTACAGGTGTTGCTTAGGTGTTTTTGTTGGCAGGACTGGAAGCACTTCTGCTTGTCTACTTTGATTTATTGTTTTGCTTGATTCCTTAATTGTTTATTAACAGTTAGGTTTGGTTCATTTTTGGTGGTATGGTAATCTGACCAGGCTCTGTCCTTTTGTCTAAGTAAGAGTTTGGCATTTTTGGTTAACCAGGGCAGAGGCTTGGCTTTTGGGTGGACTTTTCTTATTGGGGAAAATTTGTTGAGTATGTTAAGGAAGGCAGTGTTGAAGAATTGTACTGCCAGGTCTAGCTAAAGGTATTTTAGAGGTGTCCAATCATGTTGTTGCAGAATCAGGTTAAAAATAGAGGGGGGAAATACTTTTTGCAACAGATGTATTTGTAGGAGATGTTATATTGTGTGTGTACACATTTTCTGTATAGAAAGGTAGGAGAATGGTGGGTGAGTGAGTCAGGAAGGCAGCCTGCTGTGTAACTTCGGTTGAGATTGCTGGTTAGTATCCAATCTAATGCAGACTGTCTTTTGGTGTGTTTGTCAATGCGAGTGGGACAATTTATGATCTGTGTGAATTTGTAGAGGTTGAGGAAATTGGAAGGGTTATTGGAGGTACAGGTTTGCCAGTCAAGGCTGAAGTCACCAAGAATAATACTTTTGTGGTTGAAATGTAGAGAAGCCCATGAAATGAGACTTTCAGTGATGGGTAGGTTGTTGCCAGGAGAGAGGTAGGAGGCTATGATAATTATTGTTTTGCTTGGGTTTATTTCTAGGTGTGTGGTTAGAATCTCGGTGTTGGGAAGGTCTGGTGGGGAGCATTGGATTTATTCAACTTTAAGGTTATCCTTAAATAGAACTGCTACACCACCACCTCTTTTGTTTCTTCTGTCTAGTCTAATAATATTATAAGCTATTTGTGATAATCTCATTGTCCTTGACGTGTAGCTTTAGCCAGGTTTTGGTTATAACTGCTGTGTCAGAAATTCACTAGCTTTGTTAATTATACTATGAAGGTTGAAGTTGGTGAATAGCAGGTCAGAGTTGAATGTTTTTGGGAGTGGGGGGTAGGGATGGGAGTTTGTGTGGCAGTGAGAGGAGTAAGATGAGGTTTGTGGAGGAGAGGGGGGTGTTATTGGGGCCTGGGTTGGGGTGGATGTCTCCTTGTAGTTTGATTTTTGTGATAGAGTGTCTTGGCTTGCTAGTGAATTTGGGATGTTTGTAAGCAGGGGAATGTGGACAGAGAGTTTTTAGGAGTTTGAAGGAGGTAAGTAGGTAAGTAGAGTTATATAGTTGTAGGCAGATGTCAGAGAAGGTGTGTGATGGTGAGTTTGTGGTAGTTATTGATAGTGTTGGAGAATGGGTGTATGTTATGTTGAATATGTGTAGTGATGTGTAGTACTGGGTGAACTAGAGTGAAAGGAGTAAAAGAGTATTTGTTACTATGCAGTTGTGGTAGTGCATGGTGAGATAAATGGTGTGGTATAAGAGCTGAGAGGGAGTGGATGGGAGTGGGGAGTGGATGCGGGTGGGGTTGTTGATTGTGATGTGAGGAAGGAGGGGAGAGGAGAGAGTCAGAGGGTTTATAAAGGGCAGTAGATAGGTAGAAAGAGGGAAAGGGGTGTGGTAAGTTTAGCTATAAATTACAGGATAAGGGGGGTGAGTGGGAATGCGGGTAGGGTAGGGGAGCCGAGTGAACCCAAGCAAAGTGAGGACAAACGGAGTGGGTTGAGCCGAGCACCATAAAATGGAAAAAAACAGTCTGTTGATGGTGTAAACAGGTAAGTTATAGTCTTTTTAAAGGTGGCTGAGTGAAAAAGGGAGAGTAACAAAGGGGATTTTGCAGGCACATATATAGGTCTTAGATTATTTGATGCTACATTTAGAAACTTCTGGTAGACACAACCCTATGGGAAAAAGAACAACTGGCACTTTCTGTACACGCCGTATTTAATGAAAATGAATCAGAGAAACTACCTTTAACCAGTTACTCAGAAGACGCTGGGTAAGCCAGCTCGGGGACTGCTAGGATTCAGTGAAAAAGCTAAAATCTAGGAAATGGTGCCCTCTTGTGGTGAAAAGGTAATAATAACAGTTAATTTATATATAGCTCTCATTTCTCTGGATTGGACATTTTTATTTAAAACATTAAATAGTTCTGATTTTCTCCTAGATGTTCTAGATATAAGCAAATATTTACATTATAGCTCTACAGCTTACTTAAATAAGGTTTAAGTTTTCTTAGCCTGCTAAATTAGTTAAAGTACTAAGCAGGGTTGTATCAAGTCCTTTCCATTGTTTCCAGTAGCTTCTGAACCTTTGGTTAACGCTCTAAGACCAAATGAACTTATAAAGGAAAATGAAAATGATAGAACAAAATTTACATTTTTTTCTACGCAGATACAAGTTGGAAATAATCTATAACAGATTAAGAGGCTCCTCTAAAGGTTGTCAAGGTAAAATTCCTTGAGTGTCTGTTGCTCAAAGCAAAAGATGCTGAGAAACATAATGTCAGTCACTGTTTTCCATATGATTTCTAAATGTGTGTCAGCAGTGATTCCCTGATTCCCCTCTTTTTGAGTTTTCTCCCTTTTTTATGTTGGTGCAACAGTGGAATTGATATATATATATATATATATATATATATATATATATATACACACATATATATGGTCCCCTTCAGAAGACTGACGTTTCAGATCGAATTTTCAAAAAGTCACAGTATAGTGGGATTGGAGAATTTACCCTTTTCCCCACTGTAGTGCAATCTTGGAGTTGGTATATATAATATACAGGGGGTATGGGGGTGCAGATGACTTACTCCTCTGCAAAAATGTAAATTTTTGTTATTTTGTGTCATTTGACTTTTCAGAAAGTCGATCATATGGTCTATATATATATATATATATATATATATATATATATATATATATATATACTCAGAGAGACATTTCATCGAACGCATCTTCACTGACCATTAAATAATGAAAACACAAAACAGCTAATGTCATATAAGCGATTTCTTTCCATGGGAAACAAATCGCTTGGCCACCTCTGTTACTTTGCTGTTTTCCCCACTGTAGTGTGATCTCAGAGTTGGTATATTTAGTTAGGGGGTGTGTGGGGGGTATTGTTTGTAGTGATGTGCTTTTTGCTTAGGGTAAGCGATTTCTTTCTCAAGGAAAGAAATCACTTATATGCACATTCGCTGTTTTGTGTTTTTGTGGTTTACGGGTCGATGAAGAGGGCATTCGATGAAATGCCTCTTCCAGTATCTAATATAGACCCTATATATATATAAATATATATATATATATATATATATATATATATATATATATATATATATATATATATATATGTATAGGTCTACTTCTAAATTTTGAACTTTCAAAACCTGGAATTGCTTATGGTTGAGACCATAAAATGGAAGTTTTGAAACTGTGAACCATTTAAATGGAGATTGCCGTATAGCATGGAATGGTATATTTATTATTTTCCTTGATGTAATCCAATCTTGGAGTTGGTATAGTTAATTAGCAGGGGGTTTGGGGGCCTAGGGGGACTTGCCCCCTGCAAAAACTAAAAAAAAACAGATTTTCTAAATGTTTTTTATTTAAATTTCAAAGTTTCAAAACTTCGATCTTATGGTCTGAACCATAAGCAATTTGAGGTTTTGAAAATTCGAAATTTAGAAGTAGACCTATACATATATATATACATATATATGTGAGTGTGTGTGTGTGTGTGTGTGTGTGTGTGTGTGTGTGTGTGTGTGTGTGTGTGTGCGTGTGTGGTACGTTTGCCAGTGTGGAGGCTTGCTCCCAACATCAGGGGTAGTCAGGATCTTGGTGATACAAAAAATGGTTGAAGTTAAGTTTTTCATCTTTCTGTGTTTTGGGACACTATTTTTCAGCATTTCTGCTGCTAGCAGTTTTCCCATTTGATGATTCATAGCAGAATCAACATTTAGATCAAATATTATAGTTTAATAATACATATAACTTTAATTTTATTTATAATACAAACAACTCATTATTGATAAAATAGAAAGCTGAACCCAGAGTTGAAAATAAATTCAAATACAATGTTATATTTTCCAATACCAGAAGGTACATGTTTTTATGTAAAACTGTAAATTTATGTTGTAATATTTCAAGCACATCCCATAAAAATAAAATGTTTATAATTTAATTATCTTAAAAATAAACTTACATGTTCACAATTAAAATAATGGATTTTTCTACTTGTCACATAAATAATACATTGAGATCAATAACTTCAATTACATTTAACAAAAATAACAACTGATTTGGAAAAAGTTTTATATAATAAGATACTGATTAAGATAATATTTAAATATTATCAGTAGAAAATATACAACAAAAGTATAATCTAATGTATGTAGGTTGACTAGAGATCCAAAATATTTGAAACCTTATATATCAAAAATTCTAGGGTATACCCAATTTAGAGAAAAGCAACATTCTTAACTGAAATAGTCATCTTAATTTAATTTTAAACAATAAAGTAAGTAGTAGGTCTCACTTATCTAACTTTTCTAAGATTTTGAAATTATAAATAATCATTCCAAATTCAGTTTAGAATTATATAAAAAATGCTGCATGTTCTGATTTAGATGATAATGAGAAATTTGTTATTTGTGCTTACCTGCTTACATACCTTCTCATTTTTTGGAAAACTTTTAAGTGAAACCTTGGTCACGTGGCATGCTGTACTCTGTATTGGTTGGCTAAAACATTTAATACGCATAATAATAAATGTTGGACATGTAAAGGATCTAAAGGATGATTTGGTACACATACTTTATGAATGTGTCTCCCTACACAAATTTTAAAAGGATAGTCAATAATTTTATGCAAGACATTGCAAACCATTTTGATGGATAATTTTATTTTGACCAAACACATAGGCCCCGATTCATCAGTGCTATCAGTGCAAGTGACCCCTAATGTAAATAACAGGCTGAGAGTAGTTGATTTTTAATCTTGTCCCCATAGTGAGCCTGTTTGCAAATAGGCATAACACCAAAGTGTTACACAGTGAGAGCAGGTCTTTTGGAATCAGGGCAGACTTACACTAACAGCAACTCTTTTGGAATCTGGCCCAAAATTTTGTTCAGTGCTCCATTTCTATCTTCTCTTAAATACCCATATTCTGCTGCATTCTAGATAATAATACTGTATCTAGAAAGTGGAAAATATGTCTCTTTCATTCTTTTTAAGATTTTATAACCTTAATATTTCTAATTGGTCATAAATGGATGAAATATTCATAAGATCCAAAAGTGATGGATTAAATGAATTATGTCACTTGAAAATTTTGAAGATTGCCCATGGAGATATTGAAAGTTATTTTTATAGGAATTTGCCAATTATTCTTTCATATGATATGATAAATGTAATTGATTTAAAGGACATTTAGCAATATGATATGCTTTATTTTAATATGTTTTTCTTTTTCCTTATATGTTTTTGACTTTTCCTTTAGTTTATTTGAAATACTTAATATGTATATTAAATTATTTGAATTGCAGTTTTGTAATTTTGACTAGAAACAATAAAAAATATGACAGTAAAAATAAATGGGATGGTTTGCTATATTTAAAGGATCAGAGTAAATAAAGGGAAGTGACCAATAAATAAGTTGGGGAAAACTTGAATCTGCTTACATGTATGTAGTATATTAGTTACAATACAATTCAGTGATGTGTGATGGTAAGTCTTTAAGCTGAGGTGCATTTAAGATGTGACTAGCAGAATTAAATTTAGTTAATTTGGAGAACTGTTGAACAGTGAGTCATTAGTGCTCAGCCAGTTTATGTTTGTGTTGTTCTGGTAGAATAAACTATGGATTTTCAGGGTTTCAGGGTATCAGCAGTATGTGTGTGAAACACACTGAAAGAGGGGTGCTTGCTGTGGTAATGTGAAGTTTTGTATGAGGGATTAGTGCTACTCAGCATATTAGCCAGTTTCAGCTATAATTTCTCTAGGAAGTATCTCTACTAATAATAAAACTTTTAGCTAGTAAAGCCAGTTATCTTTGTTCAGATGGAGGTGTAATTAAAAGGCTTTAACTTTGTGCTGATACTGAAAGAATATTCAGTGATTTTGCAGAAACTCGAGATCCATTTGGAGTATTCTAATGTTCAGGTTACCAGCATTTCTATGACAAGTTTTTAATTCTGTTTGCTTCTGTTGTTAGTCTTTTCTCACACTGTGGGGAGATTCTGATCCCTTTACTATATCCTAGGAAAAATTAGATGCACTGTGGGAAGGCAATAATGTGTATCTAGTAATCTAATGTAGTAATGTGTATCTAGTGTAATAGTGTAATCTGAGGCACTTACAGTTCAAGTTATAATAGTAAAGCACAGAACTGTATTATTTGCATTATATCCTTGAAGGAGATAGCTTACTTTTCACTTACTACATAACCATGAAGTATTGATATTTACATGCACTTATGAGATATGCATGAGTGCTGAAATAGAAACAAGAATATGCTTTTGTCATGCCACGAGTTATGAAATGTGTTAAGACAAAGTCTATGTAAAGAAATCTAAATTAAAATGTCTTTGCTGTTTTATTTCATTGCTTGTATTCCATTCTCCTCCATACTTGACTATTTCTCTGTCTAACTCTGTTCAGAAAGAAGTAGACGGAGACAGAAACATGACCTCAAAGTACTTTATAATATCAAAAATGCAAACCTGCAGTTAGTAAATATAAATGTACACACCTGTGAATTTCAAAATAATATGGAGGAATCTGAACCTGCTTTGTGGTGTTGCTTACGATATCAATTTATATATTTGGTACATGATAACTGGTTGTGCTAAAAGGACGGCATATGTTCAGGTCTTGAAAAGGAAAGACGATGTGGTCATAATACATCAGCAACAATTATAAAGAAACAGGTTCACTAAATATGTTTCAGGAATATGGGTCATAAATATGATCACATATAAAGGCACACACAACCCTATGAGCACAATCAGAAAATAATGTTTCTTCAAAATTAAAATGTACTTCGTGAAAACAAAAACGTAAATAGCATTTTACATGAACCATCAATACCATTTGCTAAATAAGATAATGAATTGCATGGCTACCACAATTATGAGAAACAAACATATACCATGTTCTGTTAACTGTAGAGTCTGAAAAAAATATGATGGACAGCTTTTGTTTAGCAATATTCCATGTATTGCATTTAACCCTGCCTGCTTCAGAAGTGCTTTTCCTAACATGGCCATCTACAGTAAGATACATTTTGTAAATCAAAACTGAAGTATACTGCTTAAAGGATCACCGCTGCTGAAGCCAGGAACTCTGAGAAGCTGACTCAACCTGCCTCCTGCATATGGGATTCCTACAGTGGCAAAGAAAATAAAGTGCAGTTGGGCCTTCTCGGGGAATACATGAATGAAAACAAATTTCTGAAAAGTTAAGCATGTTGTTTGTCACTACTTAGCTTTGTTGTCCCTACATCATGCCTTCAGCCAGTTGAACTACTTGCACATCCAAAGAAACAAAATATTCTTAGCTTAGTGCATTGCTCAGTTTCTTACAGTTTGTGATGTTCTACAGTAATCATATTGAATGATTACAGCACTTCATATATACTGTTGCACAGTGCCACCTGGACTCTTACAGCATAACTGTCACTTGACTCATTGAAATTTTACAATTCTGAGTGCATTTTTATTTAGGCTTTTACCTTATTACAACATGACTCACACATTGACTAACCAAATTTATTTAGTTTGCGATGTAAAAATGGCATATTGGTAGTTACAATACAATCCATCAACTCTAAGCTTGTTAGAAGACATTTGGTTCTAATTATACGCATTGCGGCTTGCTTTGACATGGCCAATCCCAAGACAACTCAAAAATATAAAACATTACCAACACCCAAATCCATTGCTAAGTATGCAAGAATACAAAACTCATAATATACACACATACACAAGGTGTATGTTTTTATAGACCATCATTTGTAGATGAAAATTAGTTAGGCTTAAAACAGCCCACAAGGGCAGTTAGCCTAGTACTTACCTGTGAAACTGTATCAAGGAGGATGAAACAGACATACAGACACGCGCACACACACACACACACACACACGCACACACCCACACACACAGACACACACACACAGACACACACACACACACACACACACACACACACACACACACACACACACACACACACACACACATACACACTCACTCACACTAGTCTATGTCATTTGATCTTAATACACAATGTCTAAAAACAAGTGACTGAAACAAAACTAATCTAGCACACACACAATCCAAACTCAGCACATAAATGGAAAAAAATGTGTTTTTTGCAGAGGGGCATGCTTCCTGCACCCCCATACCTGCTAATAAATATATATATATATATATATATATATATATATATATATATATATATATATATATATATATATATATATATGATTCTACCTCAAAAGATCAAAATGCCACATCATCTAAGACCATATTATTGAGACAATAGCATTGAATCCTGAAAACATCGAACACCCAGAACTATGAAACCTAACCATGGGTAGTGAACCACTTGGCTGCCATGGTGAACCTTGCCCTTTTGCCACTGTAATGCAATGTTGGAGTAGGAGTATTTAGTTGGGGTGTGTGGGGACACAGATGCTCACACTGGGAGGTGTGGGGGTGATTCCCCCCACTTTTGTAGGTTTTACTTGCTGCATTGTTTTTTTTTTTTATCCTGGTGGCCCAGTTGTTCACTTCCCAGGGTTAGGTTTCATGATTCTGGGTGTTTGATGTTTTCAAGATTCGAGGATGTCATCTTGATAATATGGTCTTCATTGATGTGGCATTTCAATCCTTTAAAGTAAACCCATGTATATATATATATATATATATATATGTATATATATATATATATATATATATATGTATATATATATATATATATATGTGTATTTGTATATATATATATATATATATATATATATATATATATATATATATATATATATATATATAGGTTCATAGGTAGGTACTAGGCTATCTGCCTGAGGGCATTTATAAACCTAGCCAGAGTGTGTCGGCTTTCGCTGCCCCATTGATTAATTAACTGATCCTCTGTCAAGCAGAGCCAATGAAGTGATCCCAGGGGTGTATTTTCTGTTACCCATCGACTCGTCAAGGTTTCTTTTGAAGAGTGTTAGTGAGGGACTCTGCCTGATGTAATTTGGAATTTTGTTCCAAAGCATGGGGAGTCTCTGTGACAGGAATCTATCCCTCCAGCATGTTCTATTTATTGTTGTGGCGAGGTTTAGCTCACTAGAGCACATGGCTCGCAGTGACTTGGATTTCTTTAGGTGGAGCATGTCCATCAATTCTGAGTTGAACATGGCTTTGTAAGTCAGGCAGAGATCACCTCTGAGTATACGATATGCCACTGAGTACAGCCGGAGTTTTTTCAGTCGGGCTGCATAGGACATATGTTTGAGACCAGTAATCCTCTTGGTGAGGTACTTTTGTGGTCTTTCCAGCTGTTGGAAGTGTCTTGTGAGGTACATCCCAAATGGGGCATTGTACTCTATGATGGGTCTAAAGAGTGACGAGTAGAGGGGCACTATAACCTCTTTATTTCTAGATGCGAACCCTTTAGTAATTAGATGAGCCACATAGAAGGATTTCCTAACTACTTTGGCAATATGATTGTCAAAGGAGAGATTACTATCTACCTGGGTCCCCAGATCTCTTATTAGCTCTTCTGTATTAAGGGAGCTGCCACCTATGTGGTAATTCGTGGGTGCTTTGTTTTTCCCAAATGGGATAACTATGCATTTTTTGGCATTTAGCTTGAGACCATGACTTTGACACCAGGTGTCCATCTCAGTAAGGCCCTTTTGGAGGATGTCCATGTCAGCCGGAGAGTCAATTATGGCTCCCAGTTTGCAGTCATCAGCGAACTTGGTTAGCCATAGTCCTCCTGTGTTTGCCTGTACTTCTGAGAAGTATATGCCGAACAGTAGGGATCCCAGGACTGAGCCTTGTGGGACACCACTTGTGACTGGTTTAGAGCCGGACCTGGAGCCCGCTATTCTTACCGTGTGAGTTCTGTCTGTAAGCCAGTTGGCAACCCATCTCATGACATAGGGGTTTATGTTCAGTCTGGTGAGTTTTTCTGTAATACCCAAGTGGGGAATGGTGTCAAAAGCCTTGGCGAGGTCAAGGTAGGCTGTGTGAACCACCTTTCCCTCGTCTATGGCCTTGGTGACTGTCTTGACGAAGTCAACCAGTTTTGTAGGCATGATCTGCCCTTAACAAAGCCGAACTGGGTCGGGTCAAGTGTTTGGAGGTTCCCAATGTCTTTGTTAATGAGTTCCATGATGACGCGCTCCATAGCCTTGCAGACCAGGCTAGTCAGGCTTATGGGGCGATAGTTACCAGGGTCAGTTGTGGCCCCTCCTTTGTGGAGAGGAATAACCGTTGCTGTGCACCATTCTATGGGCATGTAGCTTGTGGAATATATATATATATATATATATACGTATACATATATTTGTATAGCAACTCCACGGTCGCCCTACAGTGAAAAAAAAAAGATAAAAGCACTGAAAGTGCACAACCAACTCTTGCAGTACAACACAGTGTGGTAAAGTAAAGTGTAATATAACTTACAACTCTGTAAAAACAATCATCGGTGATCACAAATGGCTAAGCCTTCCTTCATATCAGAGTTATATAGTATGTAGTGTGTGCTAGCATTAGATTAATTTTTTTAAATCACTTTTTTGAGATGATTTATGTTTAGATGAAGTGATAGAGCACTTCAAGATAACTCATACATATATATTCATTCTATTTTATTTGTTAGCTAAGGTAGAGCACTGATCTCTATGGACCTTTTTCAGATTCAACCCAGGAGCACTGTCTCCTTAAGTGACTTGCTCAGAGTCACACAGTTAGGCAATGCAGGTTGAGGGAATCGAACCCTGGGCTACAGGAAGCAGCTCACTAACAGCTCCTCAATCCTCTACAACAACTGCCAAACAATGTATATACTTACTCTCAAAGTGTACAATTATGGAAGGTATAATAGATATGGTTTTCAGCTACAAAGTGTACATATTTTTTAACCATTCTCTGTATATCATCAAGCATTTCTCAGTACTTAGTCCCTATCACCAACCATCAAAAATCATAACTAATCAAAGTAACTCAGCCCCAGTCACAGTTTAAAGGGAAACATTTTCAAACACTGCACACACACATACCATAAAAACAATTCTCCCAAAGAAATCAAAGCCTTAGAAGTACAATACAGTCAGTTTAATTTGGCTTTTTAAAGCCTGAGTTTTCACTGACAACCTGTTGGCTACATAGACTTGCCACCCCACTTAACCACCACAACTCATCAAACTAAAGTACTTTTGCAGGGAGGTTGTGCTTCCTTACACCCCACAATGTTGGACTCTGCCTTCACACATCTATTCTCTAAATATACTGCTTCAGATGTTGCAGCAACTCAAAGAAAGGGGAAATAAAGTTATCCCATTTTCTTGGAGCTGGTATAACCTTGGAAGAAAAAAAACATTAATATTCATATTACAATTATGTAAATGTCCTTCAATGGTCTACTGGATAGTATTAAGATCATGAATGACAGCTCAAGGGCAATACTTCAATATCAAAAAAGACATACCACAACCACTGTAATAATTGATAAATCGCAAATCAAACACCAGTAGACATAGCAGACCAGGATAAAGAAATTTTAATAAAAATTAAATGCTTTCATTCATTCCAGTGTATACAAACTTCTTCAGAATACAAAAAACGCATTCAAAATGTTTAAAATATATAATAAAATGCAAAACCACATGACTAACAACTTTCTCTCTTTCTTTCCCATTTATGCACCAAGTGGTACATCGGGCAAAAAGCACCCTTCAGCATTCTTTGTTTCTGTAGCAGGTATGGCTTTTACAGGCTCAGGTTGATAGCCCAAGGTCATGACTAACAACTGACCAACCTAAAATGCAGGGTCATTAAGATAAACAGTGAATCTCGTATTGTTCATTTGGGAAGCGTCATAGTAACCAAAAACAATACTATGCTGACAAATATTAAAAATCCATATATCTAAAACCAGTAAAAGATCTAAAGTATATATGCACAGAAATAAATACTTCAGTGAATTGATAAATACACATTAATAAGAAAACATGTTCAACACATAAATTGCATAGAAAGGGAAAAAACATCTATTTTTCAATCAATCATATATTAAAGTCTACTAGCCATTAAAGATAAAATACTATTAGCTGATATCTTGTCATAGAAACCAGGGGCTGGGTTGCATTCAGTTTTATTTGCCAATATAATTACTTTGATTCGAGTAATGCTTTCCAAGCCCCCCCCCCCCCGCCCCATCTAAATGGAAAACATTCTCTGCTACATAAAATACATTTTTTAAAATTCTTGCACTGTGTGGAATGACAAGGCAGTGCATTACTGGGGTTACATTTCTTGATAGTATGTGTGTTCATAAATTCTTGCTCTCAGCTGATGCTCAGTCTTACCTATCCTGTCCACAATAATTTTGTGATGGACCCTCCATTAATTTATTATCTTACCTGAGAAGTATTAAAAGCAATGGGAAATTTAATTATGGTACCACAGAGGTTATTTGCATTACAATATGTCTGACTGGTTCTTCTTTTTCCGTAAGACTGAGCATCAGCTGAGAACAAGAACACAAAATTCATTAGGAAATATGATCCCAGTAATGCACAGGATTGCCTTTCTGCAGAGTGAAAGGATTAAAAAATATATTTATTTTATGAAGTGCAGAAAGTTTCCAATTTAGATGGGAGGGGGGGCTTGGAAAGCATTATTTGAATCAAGGGAATTATATTGGTAAATAAAACTGAATACAACCCAGCCCTCTGGTCTCAATGACAAGATATCTTTAAGGGCTAGCAGAGTGTAACACATATTCAATTGAAAAATAAATGATTCTTTGCCCTTTACATTCAATTTTTTATAAGTTTGAAGTTATGTTCTTATATTATGTATATTTATCAATTCTCTAAAGTATTTATTTTTGTGCAAATGTACATTTTACATGTTTTACTGGTTTTACATTTATGGATTTTTAAAATTTGTCAGTTTAGCAATGTTAGATTGGTCTGTTGTTATTCATGTGACTTCGTGTTTTAATATATATTTTAACCATTATGAATATTTTTATTTACTCTGAAGAAGTTTATATGCAGATTTTTATTAAAATGTCTTTATCCCGGTCCACTGTGAATAACAGCATTTGCTTTGTGGTTTAGAAATACTTTAGTACTTCAAAGTATATCCAGGTCAACTAAATCAAAATGATAATTTAAAAATAAAATAAAAAAGCAAAAAAATACAATCATTACCACTTTCAAACTAATTAAAACTATTATTAAGCTACAAAACTAACATAATTGAACACATCTTTCACAAGACCACTAAAGTAATACAACAAAATTACCTGATATTATAAAAAAAGAAAAACATATCCTCAGGACTACAGTAAAAAATACACACAAGACAATCCATTCATAAGAAAATTGTAAACTGCATAAAACCCAGTCCAGTAAACAACTCAGGCAAATATCATCATCACTCCACCACAATGAAATGAATGGGAAACATTAATACAAACTAAAAAAAAAAATAAAATAAAATAACAGAAATAAATGGATAAATTAAATGCATAGGGATCCAAGTTTGTGATAAATGAAATCTATTGTGCTGTAGGATTAGGGAGTTTGATTTCATCCCTTGTGACTTATAGAACAATCATGAAACACACACACACACACACATAAACACACACACGCATAAACACACACACACACACACACACACACACACACACACACACACACACACACAAACACACACACACATACAGACACACAAACATTATACAGATATGGATGCAGAGTGACTATTCTGGGCTTGGATTTAGTACACCATCGTGAATTTCTAAGTCTATGCTTATAAACTAACAAATGACGACACTCAACCACACTTACCATAATGCAGCTAATCCCTGCAATTGTCCGTCACCTTAGCTTATCACTACTACTTACGTACCAGCTCTAATGTTTATTCATGAAATCTGATACAGTTCCATAGTTCACCACTTCTAACGAAAGAGTACTGTAAGCTTGAAATGCTCTCTCTGTCAGATACCATTGTGTTGTTTCATTTTCAGAGTGACTTCCTCTCCAACTTCAGATATGGTCTGGTCTTGAATGTTTGGTCTTATTTTCTCTTCAGAATTATTTTTATGTACTCTGTGTTATCGTCAGCGCTAATATGAAATGCTACCCATTTTGTCCTTTGCAGTGTCTTTGTCTAAACTGAAGAATCACAGTTTCTTACAATGCTAGTACTTCGAATTTTGATGCCCTTGTTTTGCACTTCTATTATCCTTACTGGTCATATGCATGTCTCTTTCAACCATAGCTTCTACAGACAGGCAGAATTGCATCACACTGACTTAAATGATGTTGGTCTGACTAACATTTGTTCACCTTAATGATTTTGTTGCCATAGGATAAAATGGGGAGATCTAGGGTATAATAACCACTTTGAAGTCTTTTCCTGTGTTCTGTAACAGTTAATAATTCATCATCTAATTGTTAAATCATTTTAGATTTTTTTCTATAGTTTAAAATGTTTCCCTTGAAATAAATTTCAACAGCTACTTATTACACCTGTCACTCAGTATGTCATGATAATTCATGATTCTATATGCTGTCCTATTAGCCACTGAACAATATCACAACATTGTTGTGCACATTTATACAGACAGTATTTAATATGTGCTTACCAGAGGCATATTGTTTACCTCAGAACAAACTACTACCAGTCACATCGCTTAACTTAAGATGTGTGACATTTGAAGTCCAGGTTGTAGGTGAAAAGGATCATTGGGCATATCCACCTACCTGGTTATCCAATGTTTGAAGCCAAGCAGCATAGCATAACGTGGCTCTAGTACACTGGGTCTGTTTCAAGATTTCATTACTTAATCAGAGCTTAATAGTTTAGTTCAGAAGCTGCAGTTAATGACTGTGGCTGGTTATACAAATACCCATCATATAATATTTGTTATCCTCCTGTAAAATAATTTATGCATTTGTTACTGATAAGTTGAGTAAGATAAGGAAAACATTAAGGGAAGATGAGTACTGTTGTATCAATGCAGTGTTTGTGTATTTTCCTTTGTGAATATGTGAGTGTGCATGTATGTGGGTGAGATCTTTTGTGGCTGTGTGTGTGCACTGGTGCATATGGGTATAAACATGTGACTGCACATTTGTATTGTCCATCTACTGAATTAATAAAAATAGTATGACATATAGAAATGGAGAACTACAAACTATACAAATAACAAACTGCAACTCCACATTTCTAAAGGCATTTTCTTTCCGTTAGAACATGTGTATCTTTTAGGTGATTGTGCACAAAACCATTCTCAAAACTCCCAGTTAGCATATTAGTCTTTTTCTTGCCCCTCTGTCAGCCTAATCATTCTAATGAAACAGCAAGATCAAAGGGAGGGGGCTGACTTAACAGCTACTTTGCTATTGTTTCTAAGCAACAATGATGTCAAAACCAGAAAGTTACACAGCTGGTGACATAGGCAGGATTAAGATATGGACAGACATATCAGATGCTGGTCAGGTGGCTGGCTGTATATCATCACTATTAAAATTAGGTATACAATCTTCTAATTAACAAAAATGGATGGCTAAATATCTGTTTTAAATTTACACTACTGAAAGTTGGCGACACAGCAGTTCATTCTTTACAATGTTTTAAAGGGCAAGCTACTTCATAAAGTACTGAGGAATCATTATTGGGAAAAAGAGCTTTAATTGCCTTTAGTACTAACATGATATTAAGAAAGTAAGTGAAGAGAAATTATGTATTTTATATAAGGTGAAAAAAAGGATTTTCATAAATCTGATGGGACTGTTGCTTTCCAGCACTGTTCATATACTACTAATACCAAACCAGATGGTACTTTTAGTTTTACATTTGAGGTCTGGTACATATCTACTGCACGTACTCCAGAATATGTCTTCTCAAGAGAATGAGAAGGTCTGTTTATTACATTTCTTAACCAGGAATGCCAAATGTGAAATCCCATTTCCACTGGAGTTCCATGAAGAAGTCTGCAGATAATGATAATATTTAATTTACAAAGTAAATAATAAATGACACATCAATAGGCCATACAAATATCTAGAACAAGTGAACTAATGAAAAGTTAACTACTCGGACTATCATGGTTACCATGGTAACCAGATGAATATACATTGCATAATTCACAGTACTCACAACTATGCAAGGTGAGCTATCAGTAACAGCTATCAGTCTTCTCTGACGAATAAAGAATGATTATCAAATGAATTTAAAATAAAACATTAATACTTTTCATTATATACTTGATATTAGGACACTGACATGTTAAGGACATGTCAGTGTCCTAAGATAAAGTATCCCCAGACAAGTGTCAATGCATTCTTTTTTATTCATTTGTTAATCCAGTAACCCCATTAGATACAAATATCTCTTTTCAGGGCTGACCCAGGGGAACTGTCAGGTTTAGTTACTTGCTCAGAGTTACACGGTAGGCAAATACAGATAGAAGGAATCAAACCCTGCACCCTACACTGCAAGACTACAGGAAACAGAGCCTTAATTCTTTGTGCTTACTACTAGACATCATAAATTAGATAAAAAACATAACCTCATTAGAAGAATATTAAAAATCTTACTACTAATGTGTCACTGTAGCACCTCAAAGGAATATCCAGGAGACTGTAATGGAAAATATCTCTAATTTAGTTTGTTAATTCCATCTCTGGCAAACATATGTTCCACTCTCAGTACAAAAAAAAAATAACTAAATAACATAAAATACACTATTAAATAACTGAATGTTACCTGACCTTAGAAGACTTTATAGAGGTCTGAAAATTATATAAAACGTGAATGATAGCATATTTTCAGTTTTCGTTTAAGATTTTTATTTACTATAAAAGAAAAAAATCCTTCATTATTCCTGTTTCTTCACCTGGTTTTCTGGAGAAATATGTGCTTCCAACAAACAGCAAATAATTAAACAAAAATCTGCTCTATCCAATGCCTTCTGTTGTGTGGTAGTAGGTGTGAGGGTCCTGTCACTGGAAAAGAACATTGCCTTGCTTTCTTCCATTTTATGCAGAGCATTGACTTGATTATGTGATGTAACAAAGAATGCAGACAAAAAGAGAAAATGACATTGGGTAAAATGCATTAGATGGGCAACTGAAGACCCCTAGCTAATAAAAATGCAGGCATCTAACACTGATAACACTGTGAGAATGCACACTAGTTACAGGATGCACCCAGATAATTTGAATGAGACGGGAAAGGCTTGTGTAAAAATGTAAATAATAAAAACATGTTCTTTGCTGAATGTATCCTGTCCTGCACCCCACTTTCAAATCCTAAGCATTTAAAATAACAATAAAACAGTGTGTGGCTAGAGTGACACATTCTGTCATGTTTCATTACTTAGAAACAGCAATGAATAGAGATTTTTGTGGGGAGAATCTGGTTTGCACAAGAAGCAATTAACTATGGTGCTGTCTGCATCACACCTATGTTTCACATTATTATTGTGAGGTTAAAATGTCAGTATGACTGCAGTAATCATGCCTGATATATTCTGTGTGTATTTGTGTGGCACGCGCGCACGTGTGTGTGTGTGTGTGTGTGTGTGCGCGTGTGTGTATGTGTGTCTGTGTTTCTTTGCATGTCTGTGTATACATAGATCAACTTTCATGCTACAGTAAGATCCATGATTCTTCACAGTATCAGTTTTCATTAAAGCACATCTCATTGAAAAAATGAATTTGCATTTCACTGAGTTAGAAAATTGAAGTCCATTATATCAATCTCATCTCTTTGAGGGGAAATGCTTTCCATATTTGTCAGATTATACATTGCAATTCTAAAGTCAAACAATTTAGTGATAGAGGGACAGGCTTGAAGAAGATGGGTGTTTATTTTTTCACAAGGTTCTGTGACTTTGGAGTACAAAATAAAGTCCAGGAAGATGTGAGGGAATGGAACACAGACAAGCATGGCTTACCTCTTGCAAAAAGAATATCTGAAATAATATTTTACTTTACGAAATGTGCAATGAGTTAATTTCAAGTATGTGTGTTCAGAAAAACAAAAGAAAGAAAGAAACATGATGATTCAAAGTGCTCCACTCCCGCTCTCTTCATTATTAAAGGCAGAGAATTCTGATATCACAGGGGATACAGTAACCCATCATTTAGTTTGCCAAAAGAGAAAATCACTTGAACCTATCAGTCTGCCTTTTTTCTCCATCTTCTTGATAAGCCCTCTGCCGTAGGTAATCGACATCTGCACTCTTCTATATCAAATAAGATTGATGCATGTCTTTTCATGAATGCTTTAATTTTTATAAATTCATAATACTAAACAATTCTTTATAAACATAAAAAGTAAAAGAAAAATCATCAGTTATGGATTGCCCATCCCAAGACTGTTTCTTGTGTGCCATTTGTGTCCTATGATCATCACCAAACCTCTCAACTATACAGATTTTTGCAGAATGCCCAGATTTTTGCTTCATATTTTTGGTCTGTTTTTCACAAAATTGTGGTTTTCTAGCAAATCATTGGCAAATTGTTGAAGATTTAACTCAGAAAATAATGATAGATGTTTGAGTTTCAGCCTTCATACCCTTCAGAATATTCATACTAACGTAAAGCCTGTTACTCTAACTACCTTTTAATTTTGTAAGCGCAATACTTAAAAATGTTCCCTATTTTGCCCCCCCCCCCCCATTATTTGTCCAGATTGCTTGCTCTAAGAGGTTGAGAGGTATGTCTCTGTCCAAAAGTTCTTGAACATCTTTTTTTTCTAAAAGATATTTTTACTTTTGGCAGAAGAAGTCATGTGACGGGCATGATGATATCTACCATGCCCCCACTTCACAACCAGTTATTATGCCCCTTTAGTCCTGTGGTTTGTATAGATTTGTTATACCCCAGAGCAGCTGTACTAATCACTGTACTTCAAACAAACCTGAAATTTATTCTCACAGCTTTCACTTTTACATAATCTGGCCGTTTATTCTCTTCAGTGTTCCATAGTCTTATCAGAAAACTAACAGTAAAGCTGTCATTTAGTGATAACTGATAGTAAGATCTTGTTTGTAATTTTGACAACATTTTAACAACGTGCAAGATGAAATGTTACTATCTGTGTAAAACCCAAATGGAAATAGTGCAATGTCTAAATGCATTTCTTAGTTCCTTCCAGTATACCAAAAGTGTAATCACACAGAAGGTAGACGGTAGGTGAGAACAGTAATTTACATAAGTAATAATTTATGACACCCTGGTAAAAGGTAGTTGCACCTTATAATGGTGGAATTAATGCATGCTCTTTACAATGATATTCTTGTTAGAGCAGATGTCATTAAATGTTTATGATCTAACTAAAAATATGCAAAATCCTATTTCCTCTAAATGTTTCAGAAACTACCCTTAACAGCTAATTTGGCATGAAAGACTAACAACAAATACATTTTACAACTGACAGCCTCTATTTTACCTAGTAAAGTGAAACTTTAGTGCATTGATAGTATTGGTTGCCCCGCGAAATGTCATATTTGGTTAAAAAAAACCCTTTCACATTCATCATTTGAAAATATGACAACCGTTTTCTTTTACGACTGTGGCAAGATGAGGAAAATGATATTCAAAGTGAAGAGTTGAAAAGATGCAACTTTAGAAACAGGTTGCTTTTCATATGTGTGTGTGTGTGTGTGTGTGTGTGTGTGTGTGTGTGCGCGCGCGTTTGTGTGTGTGTGTGTGTGTGTGTGTGTGTGTGTGTGTGTCTCTCTCTCTATATATATATATAGTGATATATATATATATATATATATATATATATATATATATATATATATATATATATATATATATAGTGATATATATATATATAGTGATATATATATATATATAAATAGCACTACTCTGTTCATCATACAGTAAATTGAAATTCTATAATGAAATATAGACTCTTCTAGTTTCTAGCACATAGGGCTACATATATGATGAAGAAATGGTAAAGCTCTAAAATACAGACCTCTCATTGTAATGTCATAAGTTAGAAATTCGTGAAATTATAAAGTGGTGACAAAAATATAAAACGTCTCACCTGTAGCCCACAGGTTTCCTCTAGGATTTACTTTGATTTTCGCAACTTTGTTTCTGAGTTCTGTCAGGTCCACACTGACTGAGACAGTGACTGAAACGAAAGAGAAAAAAAGTAGTGGAAATAAGAAACCCACCCAGAAGAGGCTGCTGACCTGCACCGTTTTTGCAGTTGTATGGAACATGGTGATGTTACACGCTGCAGTCCACAGTAACTAATGTGAAAAAAGAAACAAGTTGCTTGTGCAGATGTTATTAGAAAAAAGGGGTAGCAGCAGCCTCCTTGGTGGGCGTAAAGGGGCTACGATCGCTCTGAAGTTATTCTCGGTTGTTTGCTGTGGCTGTGACAAGACACCCTGTCTTTATGGCCCTTTACTTGAACACATACGCTCCATTCTGTCTTCCCCACAACTCCCCTCTGGTATTTATAGTTCGTTCCCGCCCTTCGGTGCCGGCGGAGGTGCCAGTGAAAGAGGTCGGTGGTGACAAAAGGGTGCAACAGGAGTGCTTCATGAATAATTAGGAAGGGACGCACTACCCAGCAGAATTACGCACTAAAGGAGAGAGTGCGCTGCCAGCTCGTCTGCGAGTAGAGCTCCTTCACTGTGAATTCAGTATGTGTTTACCACTGACCAGCGGCTGATGTCCGAGTGCCCCTGTCCTTGGCTAAGAACTGCGCCGAGATTCGGTATGACACTAGGGACACAGTGGGCATGAGGCACTAGGTGCATTGACTCGGCGAGCACCGTTGATTCTAAATGTAATACATGTCAGATCTGACAGCACAGTTACATTTCACGGTGCGTCCGTGAAATAAATAAATGCACATGTAAATAATGTTACTTTTAACAGAGCTGCGCTTTGTTGCACCTTTCTTAGCAGGGAGAAGTGTTTCATCCGACGAGTCCACAGTTCTGAACATGCCTTCAACTGACTAGAATTTCGCAGACTGTCCAGATTTTTGTCTGTTTTCGGTCTGTTCCTCGTTAAATTTATTGGCTAATCAACGAGGATTGAAGTAACTAAATAATGACGAACGTTCGAGTTTCAGACTTCATATCCACCAGAAAAATGCATGCCAATACAACATCTGTTATTCCAGCAATTTTCTAAGTTTATAAGAACAATATATAAAACCTGTCTGTGATTTCGGACTCTTACCACTCATTCCATTATTATTACTTTGTCCAGAAATCTTGTGCTAACACATTGAAAGGTTTGCTTCTGCACACAGGAGTTATGGGATTCTCAGACCATTTTATTTTATTTATTTATTTGTTTTATTTTACATTTGTTAACTGTGGTGTCTGACTGAGCCGAACAGGTCTTTTTTCAGCAGAGGCCCGGGAAGAAAAGCTCCACATAGAAAAATTACAGATGCATTTAGATATTTAGACATGTATACACACATATTACAATAGACATGTTTTTACAGTGGTATGCAGCACATCAACAGTTACAGTGGAGAGAACAAACAAGAAAATGTTATTTAAAAATAAAGGTAATTAATAGATTTGTGGTGTACAGCTGAAATTTGGAACATAGGTAGACTACATACATAGTACACAGGTACAGTACATACACTGTACATTAGCCGGTGTTTGTGAGTAAGAGTGAAAACTATTAGCAAGGTTTAGTATGTGTACCTTATCCGCTTTCACTAGCCTGGGGAGCAATCATGGCACTGCCAACTTTGCTTGAGATGTTGCCTAATGAGGTTTTTAAAGGAAGCTTTGGACAATGTGTTTTGTATGCTAGTGAGGAGAGAGTTCCATTTTTTAGCCACTGAACTACTATATAGTGTGTCTCCACATATTTCTCACTGAAATATAACATGTATTAACAATGAGTACTCCGACCCAACTAAAATGTTTTATTTTTACCTTACCGGTTCTTATTCACTGTTGGAAAGACTGACTGCTGTGTCTGGTAATAGCAAGACCAATTCATTGTGTAGATATAATACAAGATACATACATATACACACACACACACACAAACTCATACATATATATATATATATATATATATACACACACACACACACATATATATATATATATATATATATATATATATATATATATATATATACATACACACAGCTGCCTACAACTGACCATAAATTAGCACAGCACAGCTGAAATAGAGAGACAAGGTCATATCTATCATCAATTCCTCCTTTTGAGGAAAAATTCATATTGAGTTTTTAAAATTCCCTATTACACTCTGTTTCACAATGGCAGGGCCTGTCACACATTTGATATTAAGATATTCTAACAAATATCCGCAGCAAATAACAGTCAAGCATATCAGTTCATTAATAGATATTTTCCAAAGTATAAAGTGTAAAGATTTTAGCTGTGTTTCAGACTTCCTAATTAAAGCTGTTGGCAAGTTTTCCACATTTTGCCCATTTGATCCACATTATGAGAGGGAGTGTTCCATATTTTGGAGATAGAAGGCTGGACACAATGAGACAAGTGGTTACCATGAGAACCCATAGAGTTCAAATGCACAAAAGGAAGTAAATTGGGGACATAGAAGACATAATCCCATTGAACAAAAAATAATACAATTCATTTGGTAAATGCTTAGGTCATGTTGTTAATGCATACAGCTCAGAATGATTGCAGAATGATTTCATATGTTGGGTTCAGTTTTTGGTATGTCAGTAGCCATTTTGTAAAGATTCTGATGAGTGGTATTCTAATGTCTTTAAACTGCAAACATCACACATATGAAGAATCTCTTTCTTGTTGCAATATTGTGCTGTGTGTGAGAAGCGGGGGGGGGGGGGGATTGCTCTTCTAGTGATATTTGTTTTTTCCCACTGATTAGTTTGCATAATGGAGTTCTGGCCTAGTGAGGATTTCAATGAAAGAGTAGTTGCAAGATTTTGAGCTTATTTTCTTAAAATGAGGGTGCAGCTATACATACTAAGAGGTCCCTCCTACATCATTGAGCTGTGTTTGTTTTAAGTGCGGATTAAATGAGCTTAGAATATTCTAGAAAATGCAGTAAAATAATTATCCATATAACAGGCATAAAACAACTTAGGAAAATCTCACTGTGTAAAATGTGGATTTTCTTCTAATTATCAAAAGTTACTTTTATAATCCAAGATGACTGCAAACAAAACTCTTTTTATCTTCAAAATGCAAAAAAAAAAAAAAAAAAAAAAAAAAAAAAAATAGGTTTTCATTTACAACATAATGTGAACATGGAGTTGTGACCCATTTTTACATCCAGAAGGGAGTTGACAGATGTGTGAGCTCTACCTGTTCAAAACTTACATTTATCAGAGGTAATTAAAAGGAATTTTGGTAATCTAGGGTTGTTGCAAAAGTGGAGCCTCTTTTGCATGAGGTGGTGTGATCTGTTAGTTGATAATTACAAGTCTGGGAATGCAGGAGCAAAGAGCCCAGCACGGGAGGAGAGTGGTATAGTGGTTGACCCACACACAAAAAAATACTTATATGTAGAAGTTGCTCAGATCTTGTTTAGTGCAAATGGTGCAGTTAAAAAAGGAACTCAAAAACACAGGAGTCAACCATCTAACCCAGATTCTGTATGAGCGCTACATGGAATGATGCTATCTATGTATAAGGTCTGGAATTTAACTGGACTATAGAGTTAACATTATCATTGGAAGAATAAGAAATATGAACTTTTTATCTCTGCAACACAATAATTGTAATAAATTATATATTTCTACATAACGTTTAAAACAATGAAATTGTCATAGTTCAGTATAAATTTCTTGTGGTTAACAACCACTGTCAGTGATCTTAATGTACCTAAATATTTAAATAAAAAGATAGCTGCACTCAATGCCTTATACAAAGACAAAGATATCATTTTAAATGGCTTTGGCCGAAAGATAATGGCATCAGGTATGTTGGATTTTAGGGCTAATAACACCAAAACCCATTCTAGGGTGTTATCAGAGTGAAATCCTAAAAAAGACTGAAGGCATAATTGAAGACCTTCTAATGAAAGCCACAAATAAAAATAACATTAATGAATGTATGTCTTCTGTATCAAGTTTCTCAAGAGATCAGCTCTATGTATCCATTCCAGCGGTACAAGACTTACCAGACAAACAAACAGTTCTGCCACTTTCTTTGCCAGAGCAAGATAAAAGGTTATACTCTGTGTTTGTTATACTCCCAAAAAGGTGGCTTGAAGTAACTCAGCATAGATCTCACAAATTTATATCAGTTCATCAAAGCAGAAAGTTCAAGATTTTGACACTGCAGACCTTCCACTGCTAATGAAGGGCAGCTTTATACTAACCATGAAAGATAATGATTTACAAATCCCCATATGCAAATCTCACAGACATTTTCTGAGGTGCAGTGTGGGGAAATACCATTTCCATTGCAACTCATCGCTGCTTAATTATTTTACTGCTCCCAGAGTTATCGTCAAATGTTCATATCTGTTGTTTTCATATCTCATATTATCGCAAACCTCATGTTTATCCATAATTGCACAACTGCATTATACAAGCAAAATCACTTCAGGACTTTTTTCTTTCTGTTTTACACATAGTCTGATAATTTTAGAGTCAAAGAATATCCCACAATAATGCAAAGCCAACTATTTGTCCCTCCCAGTCCAAGATATTTCTTTGTGCCATTCTGAATAGTACAACATGCATGATTCCTCTCCTCTGAGATAGTGAGCAACAAATCATGACTTCTTTATGCAGAATGAAATAATAAACTCTTACTGCAAAGACATTTCTAAGGGTATTATGGGTAATGCTCTTTTCAGCTTTAATGGTACTTAAAGTAGTACTCGGCACAAGAAAAATCCAGCTGTACCTCCAGAATCTATGGGATTTGGCAACTCACACCCCCAAACATAGTCTTCTGATTCCTGCTTTGATTGTGGAGTTCTTTTGGTTATGTCTTCAAGTTTCATAAAATCAAGGCCTACCCTTTACTCCCCATTTTATGCACTTAATATTGACAAGAAACTCTTATGGAGAGTTTACTTTCAGGTCCTCAGCATCCAAAGCCATTTGTCTCCATCCCAAAGTCAGCAACATATCAATTACAAAAATATCATGGCAATCTGTCTTAGTCTGTCTGCTTTCAAAAAATATTGAAACCAGGAGTTCTTCAAGGAGTAACTAACTGGTAAGCAAACTGAAATATATACATACATACATACATACATACATAAAACAATAAATGCCATTCCCCAAGGATTTGATACCTCAACAATGAAGAGATATCCCACACATATCCACTACACATGCTAGCCATGTAATTTGGGAATAGACTTTTCAGAGTCTTGTCTTGACTTGAGGGCATTTATATCACATGTCAACAAAACACTGAGGCAGAAAGAGAAACATCTGCCTCCCATTAGAGTATACTGGACAGACATGGCTTTCTCATTATCATCAAAATATGGAGTCTTTCCAAACTAAATATTTTTGCCTCCATGCTAAGCAACAGTATAACATGGGTAATCCAATTTTTCTCATTTACTTGTTGAAAGAAACAGAGAGAAAAAAAAAAACAAATGTGATTTTGATTGTTCTTCTCTGACAAAAGTAATTCTGATTCACCTTTCTCACAAAAAGGTTGGTCACCCAAAGGGAGGGCTCTCACAGTGCTTTAGGAATGTGGTCATCTTCTCCAGTCACTCCTAAGTATAAAGTTTTAACTATAAAGTGAAGTTTAAACTTGCAAAATTTTATTAACCTTTGTATAGCATGTAACTTACTCTTATAGCCCCAAATGTTGTGGAAATTGTACACATACCAGAGAAAGAACTGTATGTATATGAATCAATGAAAAGCTTTAGTGGTCATAGAGTTTGGAATTGTATGACAGTTGTGAGCTTGAGATTAATAAAGTTGTAGAAGACTGGAATAAAAATATAATGACTGTTGTGGTAGCTGTATTCAATTATGACAAATTAAAGCCAGATTGACTGGGTATTCAACACAACTGGAAAAAGAAGTGAATAATTTCAGAATTGTCATGACATCATTTTATGTTTGCAACAGAGAAATCAAGATCTGAGAGACTGATCAGTCAAATGAAATGTGGGAGCTGTTACCAACTGAGTATAAATGGCTTAGACTGGAAACACAAATGTTGATGACAAAATTTGAATGTAATATGGATACAAGGAAGCTTAAAGTGAAATTACTTGTTGTAGCTAGTTGGCACCTTTTCACGTTTGCCTACCCAAAGTGTGTTTTTACATTAAGATGACTGGGACTGCTACTTTAGTGGCAGTAGTAAAGTAGCCTGGTCAGTCTGACTTGGGAAACATACAGAGAGGCTTAATGTAAGATTGTTTCATCGGCCAGAAGGCTTTTTAAGGACTTAGGTGTTAATCTGCACTTGAAAACTACTTTTGCTGTGCTTTTACATTAAGAAGTTACAGGATCATCCATCTTGTGGCAGAAGGTATTTTTCTGGTCTCCCTAAATTAAGAACTACTCCAAGGAGTTTAAAGTGTAGTTGTTTACTGGCCAGTGGGCACAGGAGTTAGTTTTTGGCTTTTTCTGTCTGCTATAAACTAGGCACCTTTTTTACAGGGCCATTCACTACTCAGTGGTGGTAAGCAGTATCCTGTATATTAGCAAACCCGTAAAGCTAGTACTTAGGACTTTAACCTATAACACAGAAAGACTTTGTGTGGACCTAAGCTTAAGGCAGCTAGATAGTGTCACACAGCACTAAGGTCATAGCACTAACATCTAGCCTTCACCCTAGATGCCACTCAGGTGACCCCTGTCAAACCAAGACCCTAAACCATAATAGCTCAACACCAGTTCAGGTCCTGACAACATGGATTTACAATTTCCTAATGTCTCTGTGGCCAGCTTTGCAGATATGGGCATCCTGAGACAGTTGTTTTAGGTACTCAGACAACCTTTTAATCCTTAAAGAAATTAACATATTATGCAAGAGATATACATACATAACTTCCTTGGAGACAAAAATCTCGCTTACAACTAAGGTTGTCAAAAACACATGCACACTACATCCTTCACAAATACTACTCACCACATACATAGACCTTCTTATGCTGAGGCACTTAAAAGAAACCTCTCTAAACCTCAAAGACCTCATAAGCCATCAAACTGCAACACCTACCCTCAGCAATTACTAAAGGACACACACCAAACAACACCTATCACTACACATAAGCCTATACACGATGATCTTCCAAAAATAAAGTACATAAGGCAACCAAACACTTTACCTAGTACTCTTGTCAAGGGGATTCTACTATATGACATAGAGATACTCCTCTCAGAAGGCTGTTCTACTATATGATATACATATACTCCTCTCAGAAGGCTGTTCTACTATATGATATACAGATAGTCCTCTCAGAAGGTTATTCTACTATATGACACACAGATACTCCTCTCAGAAGGCTGTTCTACTATATGACACACAGATACTCCTCTCAGAAGGCTGGACAAGGAGAAGATAATGGTTAGTTGCCCATCTGGAACTAGGATCTGCAATATCACACATACACAAGTCACTGCACCACAGGTAGCAATATGATTCTATCAAAGTCCATGTGGCTGTAAATGACCTGAGATGGACTATTTGAAAAGAGACATTATGGATCTCTCGGAATATGTGTCACAGACAGATACCTTAACAGGCTACATAACAAAAAATAAAGTCATGGCCAAAATCAGAAAGATTAACTCTTGCAGAAACAAGATCTCTCATTCAACTAAACAAGAGACTAACAGGTCTAATAAAGTCCAACAAGGCCAATTACAAGATCAGGATAACCTCCCAGGCTAAGGACAAGCACAAGGCCTTCTTCAACTATGTCAGGAACCTTAAAGGTCATACTCAGCAGTATGCAGAAATGGGGGTAAATCGCACAACCTTCATTGACCTGGGTAGCATAGCAAATCTACTGGTTGATAAATTTAGCTCTAACTTCACCCCACATCCACCCCACTACCCACTATTAAATCTCTTCTAGCATATTCCCCCAACTATCAGCAAGAAGTAGGTTCTGGGGGTGCTTGCTAAGGCCAAAAACTCTGCTTCAGTGGGCCATGTCAATATCCCCAGTTGCCTCATAAATAGTCTAAAACATGACCTAGCAGGATCACTTGAAGTGCTCTTCAACTACAACCTCAAAACAGGTGTATGTTCATAAGGGTGGACTATTAAATGACCCCGGGAACTACAGACGCATCAGTCTGACAAGTCTAATATAGCAAACCATGGAATAAAGTATTATAAAATGATCAACGAGAACACTGGCAACCTACAGACATGAGCCCCATCCCAATTTGGTTTTGTTAATGGAAGATCTTGCCTACTTAATCTGGTAGACTTTTTCGAGAGGGTCATCATGGCTATGGATGAGGGGAAAATGGTGCATACCACCTACCTTGACCTGGCCAAGGCATATGATACAATATCTCACTAGAGTATTGTTGAAAAGCTCTCAGAACTAGGCATAAATCCCTACATAACTCATTGGATTTCCAGCTGGATCACAAACAGGACCCAATAAACCAGGTCAGTGAGATCACCTCCACCAAGAGACCAATCACCAAAGGAGTACCTCAGGGATCTGTGCTGTGCTCACTCTTGCTTGGCATCTACTTCTCGGATGTAAAGGCTAATATCAAAGACTTCTGACTCACTAAGTTAGCAGATGACTGTAAATTGGGAGCTATCACAGATTTCCCCCATGACACCAACATCCTACAAAAGGGTCTAAAATAAATAAATGACTGGTGTTAAAGCCACATATTAAAACTCAGTGCAAAAAATGCATTATAGTCCCCTTTGAGAAATTGTCCTCCCAAGCTAATTACTTAATCGATAAAACACCCCTAAGAGCTGACCCAATAGTTAGGGATCTGGGAACATATGAAGATGCTAAGATAGTAATCTGGTGTTCAATCAACACATAGCCAAGACAGTAAGAAAATCATTCTATGCCATCCAACTCATAAGCAAGGTTATGGCATCCAGGTCCAAGGAAGTAATAGAACCACTCTTCTCAGCCCTTGTCAGACACATCATTGAGTACAATGCTCTCCTTAGCATGTACCTAGCCAGGCATTTGCAACAGTTGGAACGCCATCAAAGATTTCTCACTAGGAGAATCCAGGGTATGAATACCCTGTCCTACACAGATCACCTTAAGGTCCCATCTCTGTACTCATTCTCCTACAGGGTACTGAGAGACAACCTATGACTAGCACATAAGGTGTCCTCAGTTCCATCTTTGATGAATCTCTTGCACATCTGCAAGACAAACAACTCCAAGAACATTAGATCCAAGGACCTGAACTTGGGTCTGATATGTGTCACAAAGGATCCCCTTGCTAAGGAAGAAGTTCCCCATCTATGTCAAGCAGAATTTATCCCTGACCCTTTTCAAAAGAAACATTGATTATTGGATGGGAAATTACAAGTTCCCCCTGGCCTGGCCTCCATCTCTTTGACAAACAGAGTTTAAAAGTAAGTAAATTAGTCCCAAACTAACATCCCCCCCTACACACATAATCCTTGGCTACCTGCTTACTAACTTACCCCACCATGTAGGCTTCCAAGGAACTCTGGGAGAAAACTGGGTTGGGATGCAGAGCTAGGTTTATAAGTACCCAGGTGACTGTTACCCTAGTATGAGCCTATACCTGAGAGTGAAGAGACAGCTGCTTGGATGATACAAAATCAAAAATAGCACCTGGGACTGGGTTTTCTAAGTCCATAGGTATAGAAGTGCTTTATCATTTGTTGATACAATGCAAAAAAAAAGACGCAGAAGCATATTTTTATGATGGTCCAGATTTGTTATGGTATAGGTAGGAGCAGATACTTTTATAGTTTTGGAGACTGAGCAAAAATTTACAGCAGTAGAAGGACCTGTTTTATTGATCAGGACAGTTCTTTGCCAGCAAATATGTAGCAGTTCAATTTCTGATACCATGAGATACTCCTAAAGTAAAAAAATTAGATTCAAGTTGACACATCATGCCACTTTTATCAGTTGCAGTAAAATGCTATTGAATCTGTAATCAACAACAGATACTGCCTGTGTTTTTAACTTAGAACCTGAAGCTAGTTTTGAGACTTTCAAAACTATGAACGGGTAAGTGATTCAGTCAGTATATGACTATTATAATTTATGTGAGGGTAAAGATGATGCTAAGCCATCACAAAATGGAGATGATGCAAAATGATATGTTTCTGTTTACATATGGTTTTTACAATTGAAAGACACTCTCGTGCCTTAAAACATACTTGGACTTATACTTTAAACTTTCACATGATTGCGTATCTGTTCATAATTGTTTTATACTATAACTAAACTAGTATTATTTAAAGAAGACTTTTTGTGGTAAAAGGCTTTTATACATGAATAAATTAGTATTATTGTAAGAATGTTTTTATGATATACAAATTTAGGCTTCACATTGTCTTCATACCCATGAACAGAAATGGATGGGTTTTTTTTAGTTTGTTTGTTGGGAAGAGAATATAGTGAAGATTGTTTTGTTTTTATTTTTAAAACTAAAAGTTAAAGTGGTCTTTTATTTTAAAGTCTACATACAAGTTAAATAAAGTGGTCTTTTATTTTAAAGTCTACAGGGTATTCCTTATCCCATCTTGAACTCAGTTTCATAACCAAAATGTTGACACTATGTCCTTTGATCCTATTTCTTGAGTAGATCTTAAGTATAAAAACCTCATGGAGGTCTGACAACATCCCCAGTGTCCTTGTATTATTTATTAAGCCTCCTGAAATAACATGATACCAGAAATTGATAAAATAATTACCAGAATTAAAGAAAGATATCTTAACTTCTGAAATAATATATTTGCAGTCAAAAGTCTATGTGTTTGTAACTGCAGAAGTAGTATTGCCAGTGTAAATATGGCTTAATTGCTCCTTCTTGCAACTCTTTTCATTACAAGAAATAGTAAGAAACTGGCAGCCATGGACCCATCATTTTGATTTATTCTTCATTGCAAGTAGATTGGCTGCAAAGTCTGAAGAGGTTCAATGTGCCGCACCCCTACATTTTGTAGGAGAAGAAGACATAAAGATATGTAATTCTTTTCCTTTTCTTGAAGAGGAGGAAGGCACAATACTTGGAGACAGTTGTGGTGCTGGGGAGGGGGGACAGGGGGCGCATGCACCCCCACATGAAAGTGTGTGCCCCACTGAGTACAGTAGTAGAAAAAACTTCCCCTGAGCCAATTTGAAGCTTCTTTAATTCCTTAAAACATTACTCTATGTAGTTCAAGTTTCCTTCATTTAAACATTTTCATTTCTTGCATCACCCTGCACCCAGCTGAGCACCAGAGTAGGAAAAGCTTTTCCTCTGAACTGAAGGTCCTTAGTTGAATCATATTGTACCAGGCAAAGAACAGTAGAGTGAACTGAAGGGACTTCCTTTCACTCATTCCCAGATGAACTGAAAGTTTGTAGTGTGGAGGACACAGAACAGTAGATTGAATGGAATGGGGGCATTTTGAAATTATAAGCAATTTAAGGATGTAAGTGTGTGTGTGTGTGAAAAGCTCAAGTTATATAGGGGTTTCCATATTAAGAGGCATGCTCAGTGTGACACACACACACACACACACACACACACACACACACACACACACACACACACACACAAACACAGTGAGAGAACCAAAGCCGGTACCCTTGAGTTGTAGCTTTAATTCTCCACACCAATTGCCAGACCATGCTTTTTGGCACAGTTTCATCTGGCACTTAAGACTCTGTGTTGTTGAATGATTTGCTTCCTGTAGTCAAAAGTACAGGGTTTGAATTATCCCACCTCCATTTGCTTATTGTGTCATTGTGAGCAAGTCATTTAGTCTTCTTGGGTCACCTCGAAAAAAGAGAAACTCTCCAGTAGCTTTACCTGGTTAACAGATAAAAAAATAGTATTTAAAGTCTGTCCCTTTAGGGACTCTTCAATTATTTCTGTTTTTTCCAGAAATCCTGAGCAAAGAAATTGACACTTACTCTGGTTTATTCCTTGTAAAATTTGTGTCTTTCTAGAAAATTTTTCTGGAAATATAAGATGTATGGTGTGTCCTTCAGAAAATGTTTGCTAATGTAACTTACTAAGTATATAAGAGAAAGATTTAAAGTCTGTGCCTGACTGTTGGATCTTTTTATCTGATTCTTGAGCTAAAAGATTGGAGGGGGAATGATGTGGTGTGCAATGGATTTCACTGTATGGCTCTCACAATAGTGAGATGCAATACACTTTCCAGTCATTATGCATTTGTTCATTTATTTTAATGCAAGGAAATATACAAATGCATGCAGTTGTACAAGGGGCTGTAATTGTTAGGTGTGTGTGTGTGTGTGTGTGTGTGTGTGTGTGTGTGTGTGTGTGTGTGTGTGTGTGTGTGTGTGTGTGTGTGTGTGTGTGTGTGTGTGTGTGTGTGTGTGTGTGTGTGTGTGTGTGTGTGTGTCCCTCATCCCAGAATACTTATGGTATAAAGGAAGGAATCAATTGTAGCAAACAAGAGATTCATCATATGTGTCATGTTTTTTGGGTACAATCTTTGGTTTCTTTGTTTTGTTGACTGTTGACACTGTGCTTATTTGACTATAAATAAAATGCACAGCACAAATTCTACAAGTTTATGCTAAAATATAAACTATAAATGCATTTCTAATTTAACTTGTTTTTTGCAGGCAAAAGGATGTGAAACACACTGTGTTAGGCTACAGCAGCTTGGTACTTATTGCAGATGAGGTAAGGCTATGAACTTCTTCTTGTAGTGCATCTTTTGATTCCTTCAACCTTTGTTGGTCTAGTGCGAGTCTGACTAAATCCTTTCACCAGACAGTGCTCCTAGGCTGCCCCTGATAAAAGACTCTTGTGTTGAGAAGGCTTTCCCAAGCTGTTAGCAAATTCATTCCACATTTGTCTTTTGAATTCTTGCACCCTTCAGATGCCCTCGTGATTAATTCTTCACTATATGCTATTTGACTGAATCCCTGCATGTCTGTTGTAGTTGAATAGAATGCCACATGCATTTTCAATACATGTTTCAAAGGAAGAGAACTTTACTGTTGTCTGTTTTCAGTGTGAGGGTGTTTTGTTTTGTTTATTATATGGCTGTCACTGTTTTTGATGTAAACGTTTTGATGAAAGTTTTAAATTAAATCTAAATATCTGTGATCATTATAAAAGTAAAAAAGAAAATAGTATGCCTTAAGTTTCCAGTTTTTAACAGTGTATTATGGAACTAAGAATAGACAGTCAAGTAATGCGATATCTGCATGGCTGGGGGGGGTCTCGTCCATTAGTCTGCCAAAGGTCCCCTTTGATCATGATCTGGCTCTTATTATATTGTTCAGAAGCTGCACATGACTGCTTGGCCTAATATGTATGCCCTATTTTTTGTTTTTGTATATTTCAAATCAGGTAAGGGGGCAACCCAGGGGCACTGTCTAGTGCAGTAGAAAAAAAAGGTAGAAATAAGAAATAATCAAACTCTGTACCCCTGACTACAGGAAGCAGCTTACCAAGGTTAAAAGCATTAATCCTCTGCATGAACTGTCAGACTTTTACTTCTGTCTTTATTGTCTGATAAATCATTAAGGGTTAAAAATAATTTAAGGTTTATAATCGGTCAATAATACCAATTATTAGACTTTCAGTGTTTTTGTTGTTCAGATGTTCAGAAAATGCATGTTGCTGGAAAACCTGCTCTGTTAACTTTTTAATTGAATTAGAGTAGTTTGGCTGTTATTTGTCATTAATTTTGCAGAATATCAGTGATTTTGCCTCATAATGATTTGCTGTCCCTCATTAACTAAGTGCTAGTGTGGCAACAGGTATCATCCTCCCTTTTGTGAAGAAGGTTGTGGGTTCTATTTCCACACCATATGGATGGATTTCTGACACTGCAGTGCAGCATAAGTTGGATGCTGCACTCCTGAGCAAGTTATCCTTTCGAAGAGATGTTAAACATAGGTCCCATAAACTTCAGCTGGTGATAGCTCAGGTGACTGTAAAAGATCCCACAGCACCTGCCAAAAAAGTAGGGGTCCTTTATTTAACACAACATAAAAAGCATTATTTACATATTTACAAAATGTATATATTTACTGGTACATAAATACTAATTTCTATTTTTTTACTATTTATCATTTTCTTGCAACATCCTCATTGTTATTCTTTCACAGTTAACCCCCACTCCTTCTTCCACAACTATAATCTGATTGTTGAAAATATATCTGTCAAAATCCATTTCCCATTACACAAAATTTCATTCAGTCTTTCATTCAAAATAACATATATTACATAAAATAAATTCTTACCTACCCTTCTGACATATTCTTTCTTCTTATTTTTATAATATCCATACATATTCATATTAATATCTAAATTATGTCAAAACATTTTTCTTCACACGTTTTCCAGAGTTTCACCACTCTTGCATTTAAAAAAAAACATGGTCTGTTGTCTCTTACTCCCCACAAAACCAGCACACTCTTTCAACTTTCTTTTTGTATGGCATATTCCCCTTCACTGATAACTTATTACCAGTCTCCATAGGAAATCCTGGCACTCTCCTTTCTTGGTACTCTACCTTTTCCTTACTTTAATAGCTTTAATTACTTCCTCTGTTAAATTTTTCCATATATTTACATAGTATCGTTTAATCACATTATTATACCATATCCTCCTATCTTTCTCCATATCATCTATTTTTATTTTCCATGTTATCAATGGCACAGTGGTGCAGCGGTAGAGTTGTCACCTCACACCAAGAAGTTCTCCGGGTTTGATTCTTGGCTGGGGTGCCTTCTGTTTGGAGTCTGCATGTCCTCCCTGCATTCGTGTGGGTTTCCTCCCACGTTACAAAGACATGTGTCTGGAGCATTTCTCCCTGTGCCTCTGCTGAAAAATGACTCATTCAAGTTAGACTTTCCCACTTAATATTAAATAAATAAATGTTAGTATTTTTTGGGGGGATAATGTCTCTAGATCATCATTTTTTTATTTTCCATGTTAGCATTTTTCTTGATATTTTTTAATTTCTTCATTTACATACTTTTTTCTTTTTTGTATTGGTATTTAAACATTCTCACTGTTAGATTCTCATTCACTTTCTTTACCTATTTTAATTCTCTATACAGATTTCACAGAAGCAGAATAAAACAACTGGATTTAGTAACCCCAATCTCCCTTCATCTTCAGTTATATACAGTGCATCTCTTTTTCACTGGGTTTAATCCTCAACCCCATATGAAAGGAAACACCAATCGCACAATTTCCTTTTCATATTATTCTGGGATCATATAAACTTTTGTAAATTTTTCCTGTTAATACTGAATTCACCAGATAATCCTTTTTCCTGAATGCTATATCTATACTTCCTTCACAGAAGACATATTTTTTATGTCTTTTTTCAAACCCACCCATTGTATCATAACTATATAATATTTCACAAATTTTATTCCCTAGCAAAGACATCATAGAAAAATAAACACACACCTAATTTTCACAACATCACCCAAACCCTTATTTTTATCTTTATTCAAGTTCATTTCCATTTCCTTTAAACACCCATTCAGACAAGCCAACACTTCTCCATGCATATTTTGCTCTTATCAACTAAAACATTATCATTTACATATGTAAAAACTACATAAATCACCAGCTCCTTTTAGCACTGGACCTAGAAGAGGGCAACATAGGCAGCTGCCTAGAGCCTGGTGTTGGTGGGGGGGGGGGGGCATAAATGTTTTAAAAAAAATGTCTCACTCTTAACCTGATGCTCGGCTGCTATTTTGTTTATGTGAAAAACCCCTGGAAGTTTCACTCTGTCATCTGTCAGCTCTGAAATTCCTGCTTCTCTCAATTGGTATTTTTGTACAGCACTGTGAGACATATGCTCTGAACTTTCCAAGATATAGCATGGGATATAAGTATGATGGGAGGGTAAGATTACTGGAGCCAATGACACTGGCAGATATATGGAGGATACGCACTTGCATATGCTTTGAATATAGGAGAGATAGCAAAACAGTGAAAGTAAGAAATCAGAAAGCAAAGTCAGACTTTTTTTCTTTAAGGGAAAGTATGCTTTTGCATTCTCTCACAGATGAGAATTGAAAAGGCAAAACAGAGTACTAGCACTAAAAAGATTGCAGCACAGGCAGCAAACCAATCAGGGAGGGCAGCAGCATCTTTAATTTGTTTCCAGAGAGTTAACACTTGGCTTGCTAGTCAGAAAACCTTAACTGTCAAAATGTAAATTGCTTACTGCTTCTATGTTGATAGTCAAAGTTTCTGATGAAAGGCCATCCCTTTTGGCGATAATTAGATGTTGGGCATGTTTATTTGAGCAGTAAAGAAAGAAAATCTAGTCAGTTGTAGAATAGGTGAGAGCTACTGTATTGCAGTTTGCTACAACAGGCAGCATTTAAAAGTTACATTACATTTTCAGAGAGAAGAGTGGAGAACAAGTGTTGACTCTGCATTTAGACCAGTATTTTAAAGTAAAAACTGAATATTATTCTTAGCATAAAAAAGTATTACAACTGCAAATGGGAAGGGAAAGACAGGCTGCAACTGACTGCAAATTATGGATATCAGCAGCATCTCATAAATTTAAGATAACATTCTCCTGGTTGTATGACACATGCAAAACGGATTGTCATACATGCTTGAGTCTTAATGGCATCTCTTCTGTATTTCATCTCTTTTGTTTGGCTGTATTTAAATCAAAAGTTATGTTGAAAAAAATAAATATCTTTAGTTATTTAGAAAAACAGAATAGGTTGCATTTAGTAGTTTTATATATTTGTGAAATAAGATAAATACAGCGAAGTGCTTCTCAACATTGTGTGTCTGTGTGTCAGTGTGTGTGTGTGCGTGTGTGTGTGTGTGTGTGTGTGTGTGTGTGTGTGAATACTTAGTTCCTGTATGCCAGAGCAGTTATGATGTAAAAGAAGGAATCACTTTTAGTAAACAGGAGCATCATCACATGAGCCATGTTTTGTGGATATGATCCATGGTTTCCTTGTTTTGTTGACTGCTGACAATGTGCTTTTTATTTGAAAATGAATAAATTGGACATCATGAAATCTGCAAGTTTAATGTTATGAATGCAGTTTTAATTTTAGGCACATGATTGTGAAATGCATTATGTTGGACTACAATAGTATGTGTAGTACTTGGTATAGATGAGTAAGGGTATAACTTTTAATGATCAGTTCCTGTAGTACAAGCATTGATTCTCTTAGCCTTCATTTGTTTACTGTGTGACTCTGACAAATTCACTTCACTAGATACTGCACCTCAACTGTCTCTGAAAGGGGCAGTTGTGGTTGTCCCAAGATGTTAGCAATTGTTACACATTTGTCTTTTGAATTTCTACACCCTTCACATAGCCACTAATTAGTGACTCACACTATACAGTTTAACTTACAAATCCCAGCATGTCTATTGTAGTTTAATGGGTTGTCAGATGCATTTTCAATAAATGACTTTCAAGAGAAGAAAAGTTTACTTTTGCTCATGCTGTATGTTTAATCAAAATGTTGTTGGTATTTTTGCTGTACATTTTTAATATGAGCTTTAAATTAAAATCCATATCTCTGTGGTCATTGTAAAATTATGGAATAAAATAATATGCACACTGGCAGGTTTGAACAGTGTTTTATGGCAATTGTAGTGATACTTCCAGGTAAAGGGACAGTGGCATTGCTGTTGGGGGAACCCAGTCCATTATTCTACTCTACTGTCTAGCTTAATAATCATCTACCCCTCCATCTCTATGCTTAATCACTTCATCCCCTTTCTACTCCTCCTGTAACTATACTGTATATAACCACTTAGGAATTATGAATACTGTATTCCTTTCATCACATTGTACCTAAGTTTCTGTCGTATGACTTCTGTCATTGTACCCAACTGCTTTCTGTATTATTTATTGTAAAAGTTTTTTACTGTACAGTTTCTGACATTGTACCCAACTGTTTTACTGTATGATTTACTGCAAATATTATCTCTTTAACTAGTTTCAAATGCAAATGAAAATGTCATCAATTGTATGTAAAATGTAAATACTGACTGCAGAACTTTTCTCCTCGGGTCTCCACTGAAAACGAGCTAAACGCTCAGCTGGACTAACCCGGTTAACAAATGTAAAATAAATAATAAATAAATACATAAATACATTATCCTGCCTTAGGCCTCATCTGACCATGATTCTACTCTGCTTCCTTTTGCATTACATATCTAACATCTTTCATTTTATAAGCTACTTTACTTACTATTGCATTCATTACTAATGTAAACAATATTCCACTCATGGAACATCCTTATTTTATACAACACTTCATGCAGATTTCTTTACTCAGCCACCCATTCACTAACATTCTCATTCTTTTACTTTGATATGCTGTCATACACACACTCCTATTTTTTTAAATCAAGAAACATTTTTATTAAATTATCACATATGACATAGGCAATGAAACATTTATACAAATGAAAACAACCCATATTGAGATAATTTTAGTTGCAGACATTATACATCACAAACCATATTGACATAATTTTAGTTGCAAACATTATATGTCACTTGTCATTGTCAGTCAAACATTACATAGCTTATTTAAATCCTGCCTTCTTTTAAACCTTGTTCCTTCTCTGCATGTATTATTCCCACAATTCCCATTTTTTCTGTGCAAATTGATCCTACTCTTTTCTAAAGATCTCAATTCCAGTTGTTTTATCTCTGTTACTATATTCACTACTTCTAATACAGTGGGTTTAGACTTTGATTTCCATTTTCTAGTAACTGCTTTTTTGGCAGCCAGCATAATTAGATTCAGCAAGGCATTACCATATCAAGGCAATTCCAATTCTGTACCAAAGCTCAAAAAATGTTCTTAGTTACACCAATTTGTTTACCCAGTATCTCTGACAGAGTAGTCTGAAGGCAATCTTTAAAGTTTTCCAAGTCATTATACTCCCAGAAAATATGTTCCCAATTATCTCTTTCTTCCCCATCACACCTCCAACATTTGCCGTCTACCTGAGGAAAAATTCTTTGGAGTCTACTTGGGGTACAAAATTACCTATGTAAACACTTCCAAGCAAAGATACAAAATCTTCTAGATTTTGTTGCATATTTGGGAGACATATATATACCCCCCCATTGTGTCTTTGTGAATTGCTTATTCAGTCTTTCTTCTCAATCCTTTCTAACATCCTCTGATTGATTCTTATAGTTACCATGCAATATTTTATATTCTCTAAAAAGTATTCCTTTTTTTAAAAGCAGCTTCTGTAGAAAAGAGTGTGTGTTGTAACTTTAAGAAGCATTTCCAAGTGTAGGCACATGCACATAAATACTGAGCATGTGCAAGTAGCAGTGCCATTTTGAGAGAACAGACAGAGTGTTAACATGTATGAGTGTAGTAGTCAGTCTGTTTATGAGTTTAAGTTCAAGTTACTAAACCTCAATCTTGATGTGTTTGTATGTAATAAAGCTGCTTGAACCAAACCCACAACTGTTTGTCTGCTTTGTCCTGACCGGACGAGTGACATGGTGTCAGAACCAGGATTAGGAGTGCAACTTCTTCAATCCAAGAGGTGCAGAGTTGACAGTGAAGGCATATTGAACAGGTTGGGTGATGCAGTGCTCAAATGATTAAAAAAGGCCAGAAACAAGCTTCAGTTAACCAAAACTTGCACAAATGATTTATTTTTCAAAGAAAATTATGCAGAGCATTTGTGAGGCACAAAACACATTATTAATCAAAAGAGAAGCACAAAACATATCATTAATCACATGAAAGGCACAAAACATATTATTAATTAAACAAAGTAAAACCACAGTATTTGATAAAACTATCAGAAATACTTATATGGGGTTTATAACTACCTTTGGTTTGCCTAATGAGCATGTTTAAAGTAAAATGAGCACAAGACAAGTATAACGAGTGTGATAAGAGGTTAAATGTGCATAACGTGTACAATAAAATGGCAAAATAAGCTTAGAAAAGCAAGGCGACTGCATGTATTTTTGTAAATGACCATATTTGGGCATAAGCTACTATTTCATATTGACCAAAGCCATTCAAACATAACTAGAGTTGTTCGAAGTATCTCAGAGTGTGCAAAGTATTTGCAGTGTATACTTTATTACCATACAATTATTTCAAAGAGTTTGCTGTGTGCAAAGTACAGTTATTTTGCAAGGTGCAGTCAAAGTACAGCCATTTCAAAAAGTTTCTTGTGCTATGTTCATTTATTTGCAGAGTGCCACCCTTTCAAAGTGTTTCTTAGACTGTACAAAGTTATTTTACTAAGTACAGCCATTTTGAAAAGTTCTTGTGCTGTATACAGTTCATTTGCAAAGTGCATTCATTTCAAAGTGTTTCTTACTCTGAGCTTCTTGTGCTGCGTACAGTTTATTCGCAAAGCACAGTCATTTTAAAGTATTTCTTACACTGATAAAGGGTATTTTCACAAGGTACAATGATTTTAAAGTGTGATTGTGCTATGGAGACTTTACCAAAGTGCAGTTATTTCAAAGAGTCTGTTGTGCTATTGGGCATAATTACAAGTTCTGGCATAAAGTTCTGGCATATATATATATATATATATATATATATATATATATATGTATATATATATATATATATATATATGTGTGTGTGTGTGTGTGTGTGTATGTTCATACATGATTTCAAGCACCGCCACTACTGTGTGTTGATATGACAGAGACATTTTGCAGACCCAGTCCACTTGTGTTTGATCATAATATTGCAGAGAATTGGAGGGTATTTGAGCAGGAATACGATACTTTCATACAAGCAGATTTTTCTGACAAAGATGCCTGTACAAAGGCATTTATTTTGCTTAACTTAGTGGTGTCAGAAGCCATTGAAAGAGAACATTAATTTGTTTATGCACCTGCAGTATATGCAGGAGTGGGGGAAAACCACCATATTGTTGTATAAGCTGAATCAAGAGAGGACCCTGAGTGTTTGAAATGTAAATTTAGAGAAATGTGCAACCCCCAGACAAATGTTACATTAGAAAGGCAGCTATTTTATACAAGAGACCAAAAGCCAGGAGAAACATTTGCAGCTTATATCTCTGACTAGAAATAAGCCTAAAATGTGCAGATTTGGTGATATGAAATACGAGTTAATAAAGGACAGGCTTGTGTGTGGTGTTAATAAGGCTGCAGTGAGAAAGATTTTGCTTTGTGACAGTGATTTAACGTTGAGCAAAGCTATAGAGATTTGTCAAATCTATGAGCTCACTGTGCCTTAGGCAAAAGGGTTACACAGCGCCCCCAGCCACACCATTTGGCGCCCCCATCCTGGTCTTCTTACAGCAAATAAATAGTGGAAAAGTGCCCCTGTTAGAGCGGCGCCCTAGGTGGCTGCCTAGTTGGCCTATGCTTAAGGCTGGCTATGAGCTCACAGAATGGCATACAAATATGTTTGCAAGTGATAGGAGCATGGTTTCAGCAGCCTCTAGAGCAAGCATAGACAGCATGCAGCACATGGCTAACAGAAGCAGGCCTAAGCACATGGCAGCTGCAGCCCTTGCAGGTTTTCCAGGGAGGGTCCATAACTTTCTAGCAAGTTCCAAGACTAGCTCAGTAAAACAGGCATGCTCAGTGCAGTATAAGTGTAAGTCACCAAAACCCAAGTCAAGTCTTATTGTTAACTATCATAATTGTGGTGCCAGTCATGAGTCTAAAAAAGAGAAGTGCTTAGCATTTGGTCAGCAATGCCATAAGTGTAAAAAATGGAACCGCTTTCAAAAGTTTTGTAAATCAAGCAAGCCTCATTCAATTATTAAGAAAGGTCACTCAAAAAAGCAAATTGATCATGTAGAAAGCTGCACTCTAAGTAGATGGTGTATTAGTGGTCGGTGAAAAAAGTTAATGCAGTAGATTTGTTGGCAAATAACAAAGTGTTTTGTACTCTCCTGATCAATGGTAAACTCACAGAGCTCAAAGTAGACATTGATTCAAAGTCTAATGTGATGTCAGCAGAAACATTTGCTAGAGTAAGAGCTGGTGAACAACTTAATTTGGCTAACTGTGCGAAGCTTGCTGCTTATGGAGGTGAAGAGATTCAAACCGAAGGTTCAGTAGTGCTTTCATGCTATTCGGCTAGGAATAGTTGCAGCTTGCAATTTTATATAGTCAGAAGGCCTGTGCAGTCATTATTAGCTCTCAGAGACAGTTTAAAAATGAAACTGCTTTCTTTTACAAATGAAGTCCATCATGTAAGCACATGTCCTAGTTCTAGCTTCACTGATGCTATTTTCTCAGAGTATGCTGATGTTTTTGATGACAAGATAGGCAAACTTCCAGTTGTGTACACCATGAAAGTATACCCAGAGGTCAGTCCAGTGGTTAGACCAGTGAGAAGAGTCAAGGTCCAGTTAGACAAGATGGTGCAGCAAGGTGTGATTTGTCCAGTCACAGAACCATCTGAATGGGTGTTTTCCATGGTAGTTGTTCATAAGAAAAGCTCAGATGAAATCAGAATATGCATTTATCCAACAAACTTGAACAAAGCATTAAAAATATCTCATCATGCTATGCATACAGTCAAGGAGGTTGCCACTCTCATGCCAAGTGCCACTGTTTTTTCTGTCCTGGATGCAAAGAGTTCATTTTGGCAAGTAATGCTTGATTGCAAATCTTCATTACTGACTACATTCAGCACACCATTTGGCAGACACAGATTTCTCAGAATGCCTTTTGAAATAAATTCCGCCAGTGAAGTCTTTTAGCGTGCAATGGAGCAAATGTTTTGGGTTATCTGTGTGGTATAGAAGTGGATGATTTACTGATTGGTGGTAATGGAAAAGCAGAGCATGACAGAAACCTCAGGAAAGTTCTAGACAGAGTGCATGAAGTAAACTTAAAAGCTCAATCCTCCAAAATGTAAATTCAGGCTACCAGAAGTTACTTATGTAGGTCATTTATTTACCAGTACAGACTTATGACCAGACCCTTCCAAACAAGCAGCCATTCTTGAGATGCCAGCTCCAGACAATGTCCATGCCCTACAGCATTTCCTATGGTTAACTATTTGGGCAAATGTATCCCTGATTTTAGTGAGTTATCAGCACTGTTAATATAGCTGACATGCAAAAATGTTGCCTGGCAATGGTTGGGAAAGCACCAGAGTGCATTTGATAACCTTAGACAGCAAATTGTCAACCCACCTACATTGAGATACTGTGATGTCCACAAACCAGTAGTTCTTTCCTGTGATGCTTCAAAGTTCAGTCTTGGTGCAGTTATTCTTCAAGAGGGCAGACCAGTTGCCTATGCGTCTAGAACTCTTACCCAAACTGAAACGCAGTATGCTCAAATTGAGAAGGAACTTTTGGCAATTGTGTTTGCATGTTTGAAGTTCCGTGATTATATTTATGGCCGAGCTATCCAGATTGAAACTGATCATCTTTAAATTACTAGGCTCCCATCAGGACACAAGTGCTCAACAGCAGTTAAATTCTGCTCACTGGTTCTATCCCCCTCTATCTGCTAGATCCCTGAAAGTATTGAATTCCAGAAGGACACCTCCCCTGCTGAAACCTAACTGGAAACTTTCCTGCACTGTCCCTCGACTCTGAAAAGATCTGCCAAGGTTCTATCCCCCTCTATCTGCTAGTTCCCTGAAAGGCTTGAACATCAGAAGGACACATCCCCTGCTGAAACCTAACTGGAAACTTTCCTGCACTGTCCCTCGACTCTGAAAAGATCTGCCAAGGTTCTATCCCCCTCTATCTGCTAGATCCTTGAAAGGCTTGAATGCCAGAAGGACACCTCCCCTGCTGAAACCTAACTGGAAACTTTCCTGCACTGTCCCTCAACTCTGAAAAGATCTGCCAAGGTTAATATTATCTTATCATGTCTGTATGTACTATATTGATTAGCCATGCCAGGTCTACAGCACTACCAGTAATCCCTCAAAGCCCCACAATCAACCCTAAAATACTAAATTGGGTTACTCCTATACCTAATGATTACCTAGTGAACATATTTAAGTTTCTAGGTATATTACTAGCATAAATTAATTCAGACACACAGAACGAAGCTCCTTTTTACTATAGGCTCTGTAGCCCAGCTGTCTGCCTTAGATTTTAGCACTCAGAAACTGAGCTTAATCATACTAACTAAGGAAAAACAGTTGAGCTCCCTGCATAAAACATATAAAACTAGAAATTACATAGCATAAACCTGAAGCAGGGGTTTAAACTCTTGAGCTCTGTACAAAAATAGCAGACAATTGGCAGAAGAAAGCTTAATGTGAGAAAAGGCTGCAAAAAGAGATTACTAACAGTATACTACATAAAAGTTGTATACTGAAGGTAAAAACAAGGGTAAGAAAGTATTTAAAACAAACAAATAAAGCCTCATTGTACTTAATGTGTTGATAGTTTCCCACTGCTAGCCTCTCTGGATTGGCTGGTTTCTTTGCATTGTACATGGTTCACACCCTTTTGCTACCCCCCACCCCAATACTAAGTCTATATTAGATTCCTGCTGTTTATGGAGCCATCTTTAAATTACTAGGCTCCCATCAGGACACAAGTGCTCCACAGCTGTTGAATTCTGCTCACTGGTAAGCCATTTGACCCCCGAAATGTCTTAGTGTTGTTTTAGCTAATTATTTGGATGTATACAACTGGTATTCATGTTTCTGATTCTTGACTGTGCTTATTTGTTTATTTCACTGGTTTGACTCTGCCTTTCAGCAACAATGATTTACTGGCGTTACCACTGCAGCTATGTTGTCTTTATGCAACTATGCTGTATTAAATGTAATTCACTTGGTATTGGTGTTAGAAACAGTAGTTACTGATTTAGTTAACCTAGACAAGTAACACTCCACACTGTTATATGCCTGTTTAAACCACACTGCTACTGCTCTGCTTATTTGTTTATTTCACTGGTTTGACTCTGCCTTTCAGCAACAGTGATTTACTGGCATTACCACTGCAGCTATGTTGTCTTTATACAACTATGCTGTATTAAAACTGCTGTTTTAAGTGTAATTAATTTGGTGATTGGCTGCTTTTTTTAAACCAAAGTGACACTATTTTATACTATTTAGACTGTGTTACTTCTTAAATACATGGCTGCATTTAATAATACTACCATTGTGCTTTAAAATGTGTTAACTACTGAGTTGCTCTGACTGTGTTATGGCCATTTTCTATGATTATTGCTGCTCTGTTGTATAGAAAATAAATGTTTTTAACAGTGCTATATTCTACTGGCTGAAGGATCTGCTACTTAGCACATATACTAACTTATGTATCTATCATCAGGTTCTATCCCCCTCTATCTGCTAGATCCCTGAAAGGCCAGAAGGACACCTTCCCTGCTAAAACATGACTGGAAACTTTCATGCACTGTCCCTCGACTCTGAAAAGATCTGCCAAGGTTAATATTATCTTATCCTGTCTGTATGTACTATATTGATTAGCCATACTGGGTCTACAGCATCACCAGTAATCCCTCAAAGCCCCACAATCAACCCTAAAATACTAAACTGGATTACTCCTATATCTAAGGATTACCTAGTGAACATATCTAAGTTTCTAGGTATATTACTAGCATAAATTAATTCAGACACACAGAATGAAGCTCCTTTTCACTGTAGGCTCTGTAGCCCAGCTGTCTGCCTTAGATTTTAGCACTCAGAAACTGAGCTTAATAATACTAAGGAAAAACAGTTGAGCTCCCTGCATAAAACATATAAAACTAGAAATTACATAGCATAAATCTGAAGCAGGGGTTTAAACTCTTGAGCTCTCTACAAAAATAGCAGACAATTGGCAGAAGAAAGCTTAATGTGAGAAAAGGCTGCAAAAAGTAATTACTAACAGTATACTATGTAAAAATTGTATACTGAAGGCAGAAACAAGGGTAAAAAGTATTTAAAACAAACAAAGCCTCATTGTACTTAATGTGTTGATAGTTTCCCACTGCTAGCTGGTTTCTTTGCATTAGCCCCGCTACACTCACCCTCGCTCCGCTCGGGCTCACTCAGTGCCCCACCTTGCCCCCAATTTCCTCCCACCCCTAGATGTTATAAATTTATAGCCACAACTTCCACTTCCTTAATTATAGAACCAATCTGAAATTGTTAGACCCACCCTAACCACAACTCCCGCCCTATTTCTCTACTCTACCCTCATCTACTACCCTCCCAACCCCATTCTTAAACAATTGTAAGTTGCAAAACCTCTTCAATGCCTCTACAAGCCCCAACCTCACCTTTCAATTTAAAGCCCTCCTACTACCTTTTACCCATTCTGATAATTACGTATTCTATCACAGCTTATGAACATCTCTCCCTTCCAGACTCCCACTACCCCAGATCACAGACCAGTACTCATGCTCTTTCACATAACATTAATCAGCCACTACTCCCCCTCCCTTCCAACTCCCATATTACAATAATTCAACAGCTCATTTGAGTCAGTTATGTTAATCCTAGAACTAAACACTACTACAAACTATTATTCAAACTTCAAAAACTAATAATCTATTCTCAAATTAACCTCACAATGGATGGGGACATCCACCCCAACCCAGGACCAACCCCATCAGATACATCCAACCCAATGTATAATATCCCCTCTAGCCTGTAAAACTTAAACATCTCCTCTAACTCTCTCCTCATCTGCCACCTAAATATCAGAAGCCTAAATAATAAAATCCACTACCTGCATGCCCTCTTAGCAGTACACTCCCTAGATATACTATGTCTTACAGAAACCTGGCTTAAGCCATCCACCACTGACAATGAAGTTACTCCTCCAGGTTACAATATAATATGACTGGACCACACCTCAAAGAAGGGAGGCGGGGTAGCTGTCTTATATAAATATTCAATTAATATAACTATTTCCAACTCTCCACAAGTTCCTCAAGCTGATAAAGCTGAAATACTCTTTACAAAACTACAAATTAACCAGCATAAATCTATAAACATCGGCTGCATTTATATCCCATCTGGCAACAACACCAATATCCTTGAAGACAATCTACAGTGGCTGTCCATAAACTCTCCACAAGAAACTATTGTTTTAGATGACTTTAATATAGACTGGAACACCTGCTCCTCAGACTTCCCTACTACCCACATAACTCTATATGGTTTCTCCCAAGTCATAACCTCCACCACCAAAACTAGTAAGCCCAATAACAAAGAAAGCATTCTTGATTGGATTCTCATTAATAACCCTCCCCAAATATATAAGGCAGGCACCCAACCTGATGAAATAAGTGAGCACCTCCAAAACCTCTTGAGACAGAGCAGCAAACAGGCAGGGAAACCGGCAAAAAACACCAACTCACAATAAGGATGACGAACCCGTCGAGAATCAAAAAACCACGCTCCTGCAGAAAACAGTTTATTACTAACGTATCACAACTGTAACAACGTTTTCGTTGTAAAAACAACTTCTTCAGATAACAACCACTCTTCTCCACGAGTTTTATACAAAACCTGCTTAATTAATTAATTACATAATTGTTACTTTAAAGCAAAAGCGTACTGGATAAAAATATTCTAACAAAAGTACATATCAAGCAATAAAACATTCACATAAAATTCAATTACTTTGAATAATGTATGCATCAAAAATTACACGTATTAATATGCATAATCGATACCTCCTAAAATCATATGAAATATAGGATAGTCATCACTTGTAATAAAAAATGCCTACATGTATATTGCTACATAAACATGTTCTCTGGGATTCATGAAGCTCGGCGCAAGGCCTGCGCCGGCGGTGCATGGAATATCCGGCGCAGTAGCGCCATATACATATTAATGAGAGTGCACCGGAATCACAGACACGTGCGTAGTGTACGTGAGCGAGCCCAGGTAGGATGCGTCTGGAGGCGTGTCTAAGCCGGCATGAGGTGAGCAACCTAATGTGCTGACAGCCACGGTCCGCCCACAATAGTAATGGCAGCAGCCAGGTCCTGTGCAGAATGAAACGCACGTACAGTATGCAACATAGTCCCCGTCCCAAATTAACGGAGAAGCAAATAGAAGCCACGAAGGCATAAGTGTACCCGTCCAAGGAGCAAAGGATACGCATAAGACCGCGTTCGTCCCGCAATGCACTGTCAGTGTTTACACTCAGAGAAGGTGTACAGCCGCATGTCAGCGCCGCACCGACATAGGATCAGCGACCAAGGTCACCACCTGTCCCACTTTGGTTGGGGCAGTCTCTCCATGGACAGTTGTGTCCCGAAAAAAGTATTAGAAATGGCTGATGTGCTACG